>NC_045447.1:13134809-13140385 GCF_002776525.5 Piliocolobus tephrosceles
TTTATTTATTTATTTATTTATTTATTTATTTATTTATTTATTTATTTATTTATTTTTTGAGATAGAGTGTCGCTCTGTCGCCCAGGCTGGAGTGCAGTGGCCGGATCTCCATTCACTGCAAGCTCCGCCTCCCGGGTTCACGCCATTCTCTTGCCTCAGCCTCCCGAGTAGCTGGGACTACAGGCGCCCACCACCTTGCCCGGCTAGTTTTTTGTATTTTTTTTTTTTTAGTAGAGATGGAGTTTCACTGTGTTAGCCAGGATGGTCTCGATCTCCTGACCTCGTGATCCGCCCGTCTCGGCCTCCCAAAGTGCTGGGATTACAGGCTTGAGCCACCGCGCCCGGCCTTTCATTTTTAAAAATTTATTTATTTTATTGTTAAATTTCAATCTATTTTATTTATTTATTTTGAGATGGGCTAATTTTTGTATTTTTGGTAAAGATATGGTTTCACCATGTTGTCAAGGATGGTCTCCAACTCCTGGGCTCCAGCAATCCACACACCTCAGCCTCTCTGGGATTATAGGTGTGAGCCACTGCACCTGGCTCATGCTACCTCATCTTAATCCTTTCAACAGCCCTATGGGGAGGTAGAGATAATTATTTTTCTCCCATATTACAGATGAGGTGGCCAGTGGCTCATGCCTGTAATCCCAGCACTTTGGGAGGCCGAGGCAGGTGGATCATCTAGAGGTCAGGAGTTGGAGACCAGCCTGGCCAACATGGTGAAACCCTGTCTCTACTAAAAATACAAAAATTAGCCGGACATGGTGGTGCACACCTGTAGTCCCAGCTACTCGGGAGGCTGAGGCAGGAGACTCACTTGAACCCAGGAGAGATCACGCCACTGCACTCCAGCCTGGGCAACAAAGCAAGACTGTTCAAAAAAAAGAAAAGAAAAGAAAAGAAAAAAAGAAAGAAAAAACAGATGAGGAGACTGAGGTTCAAAGAGGCCCAGGTGTCCAACACAGAGCTACTATATGGGAGAGCCAGAATTTGAACCCAGGTCTCTCTGATTCCAAAGCCCCACCACACTCCGCCTCCTGCTCTGGCCCGTGCTTTGGGGGAATCGTAGGCTTCATACCCAGCTCAAGTCTCCTGACCAAGACACCAAGGAGCCTGGGACCTTGGCAAATACACCCTCCTGCCCACCCTAGGCACTCTGGCCCTCCCACCTTACCCAGCCCCTTCCTGTCCCTCTAGTGACAGGGCCTGTATTCCAGGGTGACAGGGGCTTGGAGCCAGAGCTATGCAGGGACTGAGAGACCCTAGGCAGCTAAGCCCTCCTGACAGAGCAGAGCAGCCCAACCATGGCCACGGGGCCACCTGGGAGGGACCCATATTCTTTCACCATCAGAAAACAGCTCAAGGCACACATGGTATGATGTCTGAGGCGGACAGGCCACTCAGGGCCCCCGAGATCCAGAGCCTGGCATGGATTAGGGCCAAAGGTTCACCAGGCTCCCATCACGCCAAGCTGGAACCCCAAACCTGCTCCTCATCCAAAAAATGGAGGCTTCATCCACTCAGCTGTATAAGCCAGAAACCCGGGAGGGCCCTCAGGCCTCCTGTCCGTCACACCCCACACCCAGTCCCTCAGCAAGTACTGTCAGACCCCCATCCACCACCTCCTTCCTAGGCCTGGCGTCTCGTCTCCCCTGCACATGGGCAACAGCCGCTCCACACCTCCCAGCTACCCTCGCCCCCACAGCTGGGGGAGCCTTTAGAAACCCAGGTCCATAGATGCACCCTCTCTGCCCCAATCTTGCTTAAAACCCTCCGGTGGCTGTTCCTGCAGGCTTAGAACAAAACCCAAAGTCCTGCCCGCTGTAGCGGCACACACCTGTAGTCCTAGCTACTGGGAGGCTGATGCAGGAGTTCTGGACCCAGGAGTTCGAGTCCAGCCTGGGCAACACAGTGAGATCCCATCTCTAAAAACAATAATAATAATTATTATTAAAAGACAAAACCCAAAGTCTTTCCCATGGTCTAGGTACACCTAGGTACACCCATCCTCTGCAGGCCACACCTGCATCAATCCCCACCATATACCTGCTTTTGGAGCCCTTTTTGGAGGCTTGCCCTCCGTTCACTTCTCAAAAAGCCACATCCTAGCCTGGTGCAGTGGCTCATGCCTGTAATCCCAGCACTTTAAGAGGCCAAGGCGGGCAGATCATGAAGTCAGGAGTTTCAAGACCAGCCTGGCCAATATGGTGAAACCCCATCTCTACTAAAAATATAAAAAATTAGCCAGGCATGGTGGCACATGCCTGTAGTCCCAGCTGCTCAGGAGGCTGAGGCAGGAGAATCACTTGAACCCGGGAGGGGGAGGTTGCAGTAAGCCGAGATTGCGCCACTGCACTCCAGCCTGGGCAACAGAGCGAGATTCTGTCTCAAAAAACAAAAAAAACAAAAAAAACCCCACATCCTTCCCAGTTCAGGTCCAGCACACACCTGGGTGGCACCTCATCCATTCAGCCTTGAGGTCCTAGCTCCTGGCACCCCCAGTGGAGACCAGGCCCTGCTATGTGCTTCCGTCCTTCTGAAAATCACTCAATGTGTAGTTAGTGTCCAGCCCCTGGATGACTGGGCCCATGGAGCAGGGCTTGAAATGCTTAGCCAAGGACCTGGCCAACAGTCGGTGCTCAATAAATGATGACTGCTGAATGAAGAAAAGCACCAACCCCCAGCCTTCAGCAAGCCTCACACCTCCCAGTGCTCAGCCCTGCAGGGTGTAGGGGCCACCCCCAAGGAGTTCAGATCCGATGGGGGTGGAGATGAAGCAGGCCAGAAACACGGGAAGTCCCAGAGCAGGCCAGGAGGGAACCCACATCCTCCCCGAACCCCTCCAATATCACTGAAGCAGGAACAGTTGACAGCAAACAGCAACAGGATCACAGACAGGGCAGGAAACCAGGCACGTGGTAAACAGAAGTCATCATTCTCTAGTTTTCTTTCTTTCTTTCTTTCTTTTAAGATTATTTATTTATTTATTTATTTTGAGACAGAGTTTCACTCTTGTCACCCAGGCTGGAGTGCAGTGGCATGATCTCAACTCACTGCAACCTCTGCCTCGCAGGTTCAAGCGATTCTCTTGCCTCGGTCTCCTGAGTAGCTGGAATTACAGGCCTGCGGATGCCTGGCTAACTTTTTTTTGTATTTTTAATAGAGACAGCGCTTCACCATGTTGCCCGGCTGGTCTGGAACTCCTGACCTCAGGTGATTTGCCAGCCTCAGCCTCCCAAAGTGCTTGGATTACAGGCATGAGCCACTGCACCCGGCTCGGTTCTCTCATTTTCTGATGATGAGGAAAGAGTATATTTTTCAAGTCTAGACAACAGAAAGATGCGCTCTTGCAAATACCCGAGTTCGCCATGGCGCTTTCTTTCATCATCACCTCCTCCCTGTGGCCATCGCGCTCACCTCCCTGCCCAAGCTATTTGGCTCAAGTCAAATTTTGCCTCACTCAGGACTCACAGGTCTCCTCCCTTTGCCTGGGATGGGATGTAGAGTCTCTCTTGATTGCTGCAGTTATTTGAAAACGATGTCTGTATTCCCCAGTCCCTCTCAGGGCTGTCCGTCCCCGTGGCCATGTGTCCCCTGCCCCCCATCTCTCTGCTGTCTGGGGCAGAATTCCTCGGCGGTGGGGGCAGCTGGAGACACAAGCAGCCCCAGTGGGTGATGACGGACACACCCCCAAATACTCATTCCTTGTACATCACTTTGGGGGGTGAACAAAGAGGGCCGATGGGGGTGTGTGAGAAGGGTGTCAGTGAGCTCTTCCTGGAGAGCTGGGTTCAAGCGGAATGGGGCTTTCTTAGACAGGCATTGATCATTAACCATAAGACTGTGGCTCACACAGGTTTGGTCCTTTCAGGGTGCCAGACCCTGGGCTGAATGCTTCACATGCCCCACAACTGCCCTAGGAGTTAAGTATCTATCATCAGCCCCGTCATGTAGATCAGGAAGCTGAGAGTGAGAGGGTGGGATTTGCCCATGGTTTTGGAGCTCAGAGAGGAAAATCCTGAGCTCAGAGAGACTCAGTCCTCACAGCAGCTCGCCCCATTTCACAGACACTAGGGCACTAAGGCCGGCAGAGGGGCGGCGGCTCCTCCTGGTCTCCCAGGGCACCCCCAGCACTTCCCCTCTCATGGGGCATGGCCGCCGGCGTGGGTGCCCCTCGCCTTGCTGCTCCGGGGTTGGCATCGAGGGCTGGAGGGCTCTGAAGAACCCAGTTCACCCAGCACATGGGATCGGGGCACAGCAGGAGCGGGAGGTGCAGGTGCAGGGCAGCCCTGAAGGTGGTGTAGGGACTCAGGACTTGGTCCAGCCTGAGACCGGGAGTCATGCTTGGGTTTCAAGCCGGGGCAACTTATGGTCATGTTTGGATTTGGGTGCTGCCTGGCGGTCCCATGGTGAGTGGATCAGAGGGAAGGAGACCCACGGCTGAGCAGGCAGGAGGAGGCTGCCGGTGGCCAGGGGGAGAGGAAAGGGGTGAGGACAGAGGGGTGAGCAGGGATCCCACAGACGTGACCAGCAGAGCCACTGGGGGTTCCAGCCTTGGTGATCTGGGGGCTGGCGGGGGCTCCCGGTGGGGCAGCATCTCCCTTCACCAGGGTCCGGCCCCGCAGCTACCGTGCACCTCCTCTCTCACCTCTGGATCCCTCCTGTTCCTTGTCCCCTGGCTGGAGGCAGGGGGCTGTGGGGCCGCCAGCGAAACCGCAGTCCCCCTCCGTTGATCTGTGTCAAGGCAAGGATGGGGATCCTGGGGCCTCCACCACGGCACTCCCTCCCTCCGGCCGGCCCTCGCTGTGCCCGCGCTCGCCCAGACCCAGGCCTCCTGGGTCAAGGAGGGGAACCCCCCTCCCGCGCCCACTGACCGCTGCTCCTGTCACCCCTGCCCCAGGACCGACAGCCCCTCCTGCCCCTTCTGCCGGCCTCCATCGCGGTGACTCAGTCCTCACAGCAGCCCTGAGAGAGGAACTACTCGCCCCATTTCACAGACAAGGGCACTAATGCCTGCAGAGGGGCAGCGGCTCGTCCTGGGCGCTACATACAGTGTCAGTATTACTTCTGAGCCGCTCAGAACTTTCTCGATGGCAGGACAGAGAGAATGCAAAGCAGCTCAAGTCAAAGAGCACTTTGGGCCTCTAAACCCAAGGGAAGAACCCTGCAAAAGTTGCTTCCAGCGGCCCTTCCAGCAGGAAAGCCTCTGATTGGCCAGGAGAAGGTCACATGTCCATTTCTGAACCAATAAGAGCATTCAGATCAGCCCTCTGATTGGCAGGCCTGGGTCCCACCCCGTTTATAAACAACTCAGAGAGGGTGAGCCACCCTCCCAGATCACACAGCATGGCTGTCCCTTGCTCTGCTCGTGTGTGTGTGTGTGGTGTGTGGTGCGTGTATGTGGTGTGTGTCTGTGTGTGGTGTCTGTGTGTGTGGTATGTGCGTGGTGTGTGTGTGTGGTGTGTGTATGGTGTATATGTCTGTGTGTGGTGTGTGTGTCGTCTACGGTGTGTGTGTGTGTGGTGTGTCTGTGTGGTATGTCTGTGAGTGTGTGGTGTGTGGTGTGTGTG
>NC_045447.1:13140395-13188728 GCF_002776525.5 Piliocolobus tephrosceles
TGTGTGTGGTGTGTCTGTGTATGGTGTATGCTGTATGTGTCTGTGTGTGTGGTGTGTGGTGTGTGAGTAATGTGTATCTGTGTGTGGTGTTTCTGTGTGTGGTGTGTATGTGTGGTCTGTGTCTGTGTGATGTGCGTGGTATGTGTGTGTCTCTATGCGGTGTATGTGTGTATGGTGTGTCTGTGGGTGTATCTGTGTGTGGGTGTATCTGTGTGTGGGTGTGTGTGTGGTGTGTGGTGTGTGTGTGTATCTGTGTATGGTGTGTGTGTGGTGTCTGTGTGCTATGTGGTGTGTTGGGGGGTGTGTGTGTGCGTGTGTGTGTGTGTGTGTCTTGGGGGCAGGGGGCTGGGGGAGAACTGCCCCCTGTGGAAGAAAAGTCCAAATTTCTATTTTTCTGGCATTGAGGCCTGGGCCCCCAAGCTCTGGCTCCTGCAAGGCCACCATCCTGCCCCCTCCTGCTCTGATCACATCACCGGGAATGAGCCACAAGTCCCGCCTGCTCTCCTGGATGGAACTTCCCTGGCCGGGGTGGGGCCTCGCTCATCTCTGAACCTCCTCTCCCACCCCAACCTCCAGGGCGCCTCCCAGCCCTGGGCAGCGCTTGCTGTGTGGACCTCTGGTCCCCACCTCCAGGCACAGGCAGCTCGCCCCCTCCAGGCGCTCCCTGGGGGTGGCTGGTTTGGGGGAAGTCGATCCGACCCTCCACCCGCTAAGTCGGCCCAGCCTGGAGTCAGGGACGCCCCCAGAAGCTCGGATGCCTCTTTCCAGCTGCACGACTTGGAGCAGGTTCCACATCCACGATAGCGAGGGGGACCGGGCGTGGTGGCTCACACCTGCAATCCCAGCACTTTGGGAGGCCAAGGTGGGCGGATCATCTGAGGTCAGAAGTTCGAGACCAGCCTGGCCAACATGGTGAAACCCTCGTCTCTACTAAAAATACAAAATTAGTTGGGAGTGTTGGCGGGCGCCTGTAATCCCAGCTACTCGGGAGGCTGAGGCAGGAGAATCGCTTGAACCCGGGAGGCGGAGGTTGCAGTGAGCCGAGATCGCCCCACTGCACTCCAGCCTGGGCAACAGAGCGAGACTCCGTCTCGAAAAAAGGAGAAAAAGAAAGAAAGAAAGAAAGAAAAGAAAAAGAAAAGCTAGCGAGGGGATCAAAGGGCTTTCTTTAGGCGCGGCGTGGTCTCAGGAGGATGCATGACAGAGACGTGCACACGCCGCTCACCTTCCTTTCCCCGCGTAGGGTGATATTTCCCAGGCAAGGCTGCCCTCGGGGAATCAGCCAGGGAGCCCGAAGGCGGGTTGCTGAGCGGGAGGAAGGGGCGCCTGCCTGTCCCTGCCCACCGTCGCTCTCATCCTCACGCGCACAGCTTGGCCTGGGCCTCGCGTCCTCCCCGACCCGGGCCCGCAGAGGAGGAGGTGCGAGAACAAAGGAAGGGTCCCCTGCCGGCCGCGCCCACGGCCTCCCCGCACGCACACGCCCGGCGGTCACAGCCCAGAGCGCGGCCCTTCCCCGCAGGGGCCCCTGCCCCAGCGGCCACCCGGACCTCGGCGCCCGCGCACGCCCGCGCGGCTGGGAAGGCCCGAGGGTACGGGGTCCCGTTTGTGGAGTCTTCGCAGCCGAGGCCCAGCGGTGGCAGCCGCGGAGATCGGGGGAAGGGGGTGGAGGAGGGGGCCCGGCCGCCCCAGGTTCGCACCCCGTCCGGTGCCCGCGCGTCGCTCTGGGCCTTGGCCCGTCGGGGTGCGAACCTGGGTGCCCTAAACACACACGGGATCTCCGCAGACCGACGGCGGTGGGGACTGCCACACGGGACCCAGAAGCCCCGCGGGTCCCGGCTCCGCACCACCCTCGGCCTGGGAGACCGAGGCCCAACTGCAGCCTTGCGGCGCCACCTACGGACCGGATTCCGTAGCTGGATTCCCGGCCCCGGGACGCCCCGTGAGCCCCGCTGTGTACCCGGTTCCCTCTGGCTCCCGGTTCGTCTCTCCCTTCTCTGGGGGCTCGGACCCCAAGTCACCGCCCTGCAGCAGACAGCCCGGCCCGGCTCAGGCCTCGGACTCGGTCCTCGTGGAAGGGGAAGGAGTGTTTAAGCTGCCTGGGTCCAGGCGGCATAGCCGGAGCCCGGGGAGCTGAGGCCCGTCCCCACGCTGCCATAGGGAGGAACCGTTTCCACGTTTACAGACGGGGAAACTGAGGTTGACTGGTTTTATGTGGAATTGGGGCAGCTGAACCGGGCCTGCAACCTCTTTCCGCCCGTCTCCAGATCTCTGACCCTGCTCATCTCCCAGCACCACCCACTCATGCCGAGAGCTCTGCCCCTCTCCCTCCACCCCGCCCCCAGCTCTCCTCTGAGCCCCTCACCCACATCCTGCCCATCTGTCCTCAGGGACTGCGCCTGCCTGTTTAACTCTGTCCTGCGTTCTTTGAAAAATCACACCCGGTTGGTGTGCTGCACCCATCAACTCGTCAGCACCCATCAATTCATCATTTATATCAGGTATAACTCCCCAATGCAATCCCTCCCCCCTCCCCCCTCCCCATGATAGGCCCCAGTGTGTGATGTTCCCCTTCCCGAGTCCAAGTGAGCTCATTGTTCAGTTCCCACCTATGAGTGAGAACATGCGGTGTTTGGTTTTCAATTCTTGTGATAGTTTGCTAAGAATGATGGTTTCCGGCTGCATCCATGTCCCTACAAAGGACGCAAACTCATCCTTTTTTATGGCTGCATAGTATTCCATGGTGTATATGTGCCACATTTTCTTAATCCAGTCTGTCACTGATGGACATTTGGGTTGATTCCAAGTCTTTGCTATTGTGAATAGTGCCGCAATATCTGATATAAATGATGAATTGATGGGTGCTGACGAGTTGATGGGTGCAGCACACCAACATGGCACATGTATACATATGTAACAAACCTGCACGTTATGCACATGTACCCTAGAACTTAAAGTATAATAAAAAAAGAAAAAAAAAAAAAAAAAAGAAAAATCACACCCGGGAAAAAGGCCCTTGGAGACCCAGCCTCCAATCCCACCGTAAACCCCAGAAACCAAGGCCCTCACAGCCCCTCTGTCCTGGCCTGAGCTCTGCGAATTCACCTGGTTGTCTGTCTCGACTGGATCCTTCAGTCACCGCCCACCAACACCTACCGGGCCCAGCCAGGACATGGCACTTAACGCTTGTGCAGGTGACAACAGTGAGGGCCCTGGAGCTCATACTCGGTGCCAGCCGTGAGAGTCTCTCCTGTGACCCTCAGCAAATCAGCCTTGTTGGGGTGGCAGGACAGTCCTGTGTCCTTAACAACAGGGATGCATTCTGAGAAATGCATTGGTTGCGAATAGCATAGAGTGGACTTAGGCCAGCCGAGATGATGCGGCCCTTACAGGCCCGGCTCTTGCCCCTGGGCTACACTCCGGTACTGCCTATCATTGGACTGAATGCTATAGGCAACTGTGGCACAGTGGAAGTATTTGTGTATCTACTCATAGAACCGGTACGGGAGAAATACGGTGTTATGATTTTTTTTTTTTTTTTTTTTTTTTTGAGATGGAGTCTGGCTCTGTCACCCAGGCTGGAGTGCAGTGGCCGGATCTCAGCTCACTGCAAGCTCCGCCTCCTGGGTTTACGCCATTCTCCTGCTTCAACCTCCCGAGTAGCTGGGACTACAGGCGCCCGCCACCTCGCCCGGCTAGTTTTTTGTATTTTTTAGTAGAGACGGGGTTTCACCGTGTTAGCCAGGATGGTCTCGATCTCCTGACCTCGTGATCCGCCCGTCTCGGCCTCCCAAAGTGCTGGGATTACAGGCTTGAGCCACCGCGTCCGGCCGGTGTTATGATCTTATGGGACCACTGTCGTACATGCAGGCCCTTGGTGACAGAAATGTCCTTCTGTGGCGCATGACTACATTATTGTTCCCGTGGTTCTACAGATGAAGCTGAGGCTCTGCGAGATCAGGCCTGTCCGAGCTCACATGAAGCAGGTGAGTGGCGGAGCTGAGATTCCAGCCCTAACTGGAGTGTAATTACTTCCCAGCTCTGCCCAGGCCTCCTAGCCCAGTCCATTGCCAGCACCTGGATCCCAGGTTGGGCCAGGCATCAGCAATGACCCCGTGACGTGACCCACCCTGGCATGGGGCGTGGCTACCCACTCACACATACGTCATGTGAGTCACACTCGCACGGGCCACATGGTGTGAGGTTCCAGCCCACATCTGGCCCTCCGAGTTCCCAAGCGTCAGATGCCTCTAGGCTGACCATCCCATTTTACAGATGGGCAGACTCAGTCCGCCGAGGCAAAGGGCCTCGCTCAGGGTTGCACAGAGCAGCTACGGCCTAGGCTGCTCAATACGACAGGTAAGATGAGAGCCCAGGTCCCAGGATCTTGGACCTATCAGAGTTTCCAGGGCTACAACTCTTACCCTGTAGGATGAGTAACAATTCCGCTAGATTTCCCAGTCCGGGGTGAGGGAGGAAGTGGAAGAGGCAGACACTGACACAGAAAATGATAGACCCAGAGATAAGAGCTGAGCTGAAAGGCTTGGCTGGGCCTTGGGGAAGCCCAGAGGAAAGATTAGAGGTGGGAGTAGTCAGTCAGACAAGGATTCTCAAGGAAGTGATATCAAATGGGCTTTGAAGGATGAGTAGGAGTTTGCCAGCAGAAAAATGCAGGAGGGGCATTTCAAGGGAAAGCATGGGGCTTAGAGGGAGCTCGGCTGGTCCCACCTGTAACTTACTGGTTAAGTGTGGACTTGTGTGCCAGCCAGGCCTGAGTCCCTGCCCTGCTGTGTGACCTCCAGGAGGTGTCTTAACCTTTCTGAGCCTTCTTTTCCTCATCTGTAAAATGAGGCAACAGTGCTCTCCTTGATCATGGACAATTGTGGGGTTAGCATAGGGTGGGACACACAGGAGCCCACCAGGGAAGACTAAAAACCATTGGGAGGGGGTGGGTGAGGATAGGTGCAAAGGATGATGCAGCTGGAGAGGTCACCTGAGGCCAGTCGGGCCTTGAGGGACCCTGAGTGCCAAGCTAAGGAAGCTGGCTTCATTCTGAGGACAATGGAGAGCCATAGAAGGGGTTGGAGCTAAGGAATGACCCACCTGATTTGTGTTTTAGAAGGTGCGCACCCGGCAAGAGTGAGGACCTCCTTCAGAAGGAGGGAGTCTGGGACCTGGAGCCCTGCCTGCCCTGGCCCTGCCCTGGCCCTTTCGTCCCCAGGTCTCCTCTTGCCCTCAGCACTGTGAGGATGAGGCCTCACAGAGGCCTGGTTCCACTGCCCCTGGCCCAGGACACCCAGGCCCCAGCACCTGCACCCCCAGAGAAAAACCAGGGTCTCTGCTTTCCACAGAGCTGCCTTTTCCTCCCCACCCCCAACACTCTGAAGCCCCCATTAAAGAGAAAAGATGGGCAGCAGCACCATGATTTCTGTTTCCCTCTAAATTTGCTCCCACAAAACCAATTAAAGCACCTGCCGGGATGGGGCTCTGTCAGCAAATTATTTCCAGGCTCTGTGGCCCGAGAATAAATCTCAGAAGGATGAAGTGGACCCGATGGCAGGGGGCTGGCGACGGGGAACCAGGCAGGCAGGGGCGGGGGTCACTTGGGGTCCTGGCAACTGCAGACCCCAAGATCTTCACGCTGGTGCCCAGACCCTAAGCCTGGACCCCTTCTGCTCTGCCAAATCATCAGTCTCTAAGGAGTGGCACCCTGTCTGTGATGGAAATGACTTCCAGGCCATGGATGGGGGAGTGGTGGCCTGGATAACTCCACCTCTTTGTCCCCAGTGCCACCTTCTTCACCAACCTTGACTGACTTCTCACCATGCGGTGGGACGCAGGCGTGCCCAGCCTCTCTGTGCGGCCCTGAGCAAGGCCTTCGCTGCTCTGAGCCTTGGTGTTCTTTTCTGTAAAATGGGTGTAGATGGGCCAGGCATGGTGACTCACACTTGTAATCCTAGGACTTTGGGAGGCCAAGGCAGGTGGATCACTTGAGTCCAGGAGTTCAAGACCAGCCTGGGCCACATGGCAAAACCTCGTCACTACTAAAAATATAAAAACTAGCCAGGTGTTGTCCAGGTGTGGTGCTCACACCTGTAATCCCAGCACTTTGGGAGGCCGAGACGGGAGAATCACCTGAGATCAGGAGTTTGAGACCAGCCTGACCAACATGGTGAAACCTTGTCTCTACTAAAACTACAAAAATTAGCTGGGTGTGGTAGCACACACCTGTAATCCCAGCTACTTGGCAGGCGGGGGCAGGAGAATCACTTGAATCTGGGAGGCAGAGGTTGCAGTGAGCCAAGATCGCGCCATTGCACTCTAGCCTGGGCAACAAGAGCGAGACTCCATCTCAAAAAAAGAAAAAAAAAAAAAATTAGCTGGGCGTGGTGGCGGGCGCCTGTAGTCCCAGCTACTTGAGAGGCTGAGGCAGGAGAATGGCATGAACCCAGGAGGTGGAGCTTGCAGTGAGCTGAGATCGCGCCACTGCACTCCAGCCTGGGCGACAGAGCGAGACAACTTGCATAACTGTGCACTGCAGCTCTAGGGGACTCAAGCCAACAGGCACAAGGAGCTGCTCATCTCCTCAGCCTTGAGAGGAACTGAGGCACGATGAGAGGGCCTCCTGCCAGCAGACGGTGAGAGGGCACTGCCCCCCGGGACAACATCAGATGTGTCCCATCCTCAAACACTGGAGATTCTGAACTTTCAAAGGTATCAAGAGGGCTCCTCCAGTTTGGACCACCACCCTCGAGGGGCGACTGGCACTGACTCTGGGCTGGTGGCACACTTCACCCCCAGGAATCCTCACCCAACCCTGTAACAGGGTGCAGTGGAAGAAACTGTGGCAGGCAGAGATGTCACAGAGACTAAGTACCCATGTGGCACCTCTGTGAGAAGGTACCCATGCCCTGAGTCAGCCAAGCCCAGCAAGTTCAGACCCCTGCTGGGGGACTGGGAGCGGTGGCTCACGCCTGTAATCCCAGCACTTTGGGAGGCTGAGGCAGGCGGAACACTTGAGGTCAGGAGTTTGAGACCAGTCTGGCCAACACGGCGAAACCATGTCTCTACTAAAAACACAAAAATGAACTGGACGTGGTGGCAGTCACTTATAATCCCAGCTACTCCCAGGAGACTGAGGCATGAGAATCACTTGAACCCGGGAGGCGGAGATTGCAGTGAGTCAAGGTCACAGCACTGCACTCCAGCCTGGGTAACAGAGCAAGACTTTGTCTAAAAAAAAAAAAAAAAAAAATCCCTGCTTGGCCCCTCCCAGTGTGTGAGCTTTGACTTGGGGCTATCACGGTGCCCACCCCACAGGTGCCTGGTGAGGTGCAGTCACCACCAGCCAGCCCTCAGCACCACACCTTGCCCAAGGTGAGGGCTCAGCAGGTGGTGGTTATTGTACCAGCCCTACCCTCCCTAGACTGGCAGGCCCATGAGGGCTCCTGCCTGCATCCCCAGGGCCACATGCCACCCCAACCCACCAGCACCCATCAAAGGGATGAGAAAGGACTTGGTGCACAACTGAGACCACAAGGTGGGTATGGTCACCATCCTCATTGTCGCCATCTTCCCCCAGATGACTGAGGCTCAGAGAAGTTAAGCAATGTGCACAGTGTCCTTCCGCATGGGACAGGATCTGCGCCCAGCTGCCTCTGATGCCAGAACGCAGACTCCAGCTGACTCCCCAGGTGCCCAGAAGGGGAAATCTTTGGATGCACATGGAGTCGGGGAGGGGGCAGTCAGGCTTGAGCAGAGGAGCTGAGGGGCTGGGGTACAGGAAGGTCAGCAGAAAGTCAGGAACCTCCCAACCCCCAAAACCATTGGTGGCAGTGAAGCCAGTGTTGCAAAGTGCCCGAGTCAGCAGCTCCAGTGAACACTCCGCCTGCAGGCTTGTAAATCTGGATCTCCTTGGGGGCTGTGGGGCGAAGTTCCAGCCCTCAGCGATAGTGGCGGTGGCAGCCACAGTAGGGAACGGACCCCCCCTCAGCCAGTGCCCAGCCTGACCCCCCACCTGGGAACCCCTGGACTCTGGCCCTCCTAAGCACCTGCGGGGCCCGCTGATGCTGCTGGTGATGGTAATGAAAAAATAACAAAAACAGATCAGTAACTGCAGGCACGAGGGCTTCTTGCCCCATTATCTGGGCCTCTGAATTAGCTGAGGGAACCCTGGCAATAACCCCTGAGACAGGCGTCATGACGATCTCCCTGCCATTTTATTTGTTTATTTATTTATTTATTTATTTATTTATTTATTTATTTATTTAGTAGAGGTGGGGGGTGTCTCACTATGATGCCCAGGTTGGTCTCCAATTCCTGGCCTCAAGCGATCCTCCTGCCTCCTTCTCCCAAAATGCTGGGATTACAGGCATGAGTCACTGAGCCCAGCCAAGGATCCCATTCTATAGATAAGAAAACTGAGGCTTGTAGGGGGGATGCCACCCGCCCAGTGTTGCCCAGCTAACAAAGGGAGTCACAGTTTGGAGCCAGATGGCTCCCAAGCCCATACTGCTAATGACTGGGTGGGAGGGGTGGTTTCCCAGGGTCTCGCATGAGCATTTTTACTTTAGTAGTTATGCATTTTATTTCATGATGTCAGAAAAAAATACAACCAGCCCTTCAAGCCCAACGTTTCATGGCTGTGATAGATGAACCTTATCTTTTCTTTTTCTTTTTGAAGAAAAAAAAAAACCTAAGTAAATAAGTAGAGCAGGTGAAGCTGCCCATGGGCCTTGCAAGGCCCACAGTGACTAAATCTCATGCAGTATCCACCTCCCTCCCTGCCTCCACTCGTGCACAGGCAGCTGTGGCCCCAGAGCCAGGGGACTCTGGCAACAGACCCTAGGCCACTCAAGCATCACTGCCCAAGGCCTGTTCTGTCCCAGGCTCCTCTGGGAGCTGGGAGACCCGAGGGAAGCTCACCATCCAAATGTGACTTCTCTCAAGTGAGAGAGGAGAGAGGGGGGCTCAGAGAGGGCAGGCCACATGCCCAAGGTCTCACTGCTAGTAAGGAGAAGCATGGGACTCGAAGGCCTGTCCCTGCACTGTCCTGGGCCTGGGAGAGGTTGGGCTTGCTGAGGACCCTTCCCAGGCCTTCAGTACCCCCGCCCCCAAGAGCCTTCTCATCAGTCCTGCATCGGCTCAGCTTGGGAGGGCAGAAAGAGCCTAGAGGTCGGGATGTTTTAGCAAGTTTTTCAAATAATTTTTCCTTCTAACTATACAGGTGATTCTAAAAATCAGTCCAGGGTGACCCCAATGGCTCATGCCTATAATCCAACCACCTGGGGAGGCTAAGGCAAGGGGATCGCTTGAGGCCAGGAGTTTGAGCCTCAGCAACATAGCAAGACCGTCTCTACAAATAATTTCACAAATTAGCTGGCGTAGTGGCGACTGCCTGCAATCCCAACTACTCAGGAGGCTGAGGTGGGAAGATCACTTGAGCCCAGGAGTTCAAGGCTGCAGTGAGCTATGATCACACCCCTGAACTCCAGTCTGGGCAAAAGAGCAAGACTCTGTCCCTTAAAAATAAACAAACAAACAAACAAATAAATAAATAGCAGTATAGTGAAATGTAGTGATAAAAGCCTGGATTCAGAGCTTTGGGACAGACTGAGTGACTTTGGGGCACATTGTTTCGTTTCTCTGAGCACTGGTGTCCTCCTGTGCAAAGTGAGGATCCCAATACCATCCTCAGAGGGGTGTTTCAAGGATGAAATGAGTTAATATATATGTATCGGTCAGCGTCCAACCAGGAAGACAGTATGCAAACAGGGGAAATGCGATACGCACAACCAGAAGAGCCGAGAAGCCAGACAGGATGGGTAGCGGCCCAGGAATTACCATAGCAGGAAGCCACTCTCCCCCGGGCACGAGGAGACAAAAGGAAGAGATGGGGTTTGCAGGACCACCTGGAACACGCTGGAGGCTGGGTGGACCCACCGGAGGGGAGCCCGAGCTGCAGAGGAGATGCAGCCACTGTCCGCCTGCACATGGCGCAGCCAGAGTGGGAGAAATATCTTGGCTTACCCCATCCTCCCACCCCAATGGGGACCCCCAGTGTCTCCCACTGGACTTTCTGGGAGGCCTGGGAAACTCAGCTGCTGGGCGGGCCTCGCCACGCAGGGCAAAGCGGGAGAGCCGGACATGATCTGAGGGCTTTTCCCCAGGCGGGGGTGCGGCACGGCCATGGGGTGTCCGGCCCAGTGAGCAGTCGCTCGTGGTTCCTATTCTTTTCCTTCGTCCTATTAAAATAAGGCATGCTCACTCTATTAGTTAGGACTGTTTGGGTTGTGCCAGAAACCTACTCAAGCCAGACAAAAGATTTTAACAGGGAACTTAAACAATACAGGGGGGTCTCCTGAAATTCCACGGCGGGCCGTGGCCTGGAGCCAGCATCAGGAAAGGCTCGCTGGTCCCCCAGGGGTCCCCCGCTGTCTCCTGCTTCCGTGTGTGGGGGTCTGCTCCCTGTTTGCCCGCACCCCGGCTTCCCAATCCTGGGACAGAGACAGCCCAGACGATTCCCAGATGCGCAGACTCAGTCTGGGATTTCCGCCTCCCAGGGAGGCCATTCTGATTGGTCCGGTTTGGGTACCAGAGCTTGTTCTCATCCAGTCAGCTGTGTTTCAGGGGGCGGAGCCACAGGGCTGCGGAAGCCCTGGGTGCCTATGCGTGGATTTGTGAGCTGGGTACACCGTCCCAAATCTGGCTAGAAATACAGGAAGTATTAAAATGCACATGATTGTTTGAATTGTAACAAAATGTGTGATGCTTTTCAGATTTGTCATTGCATATCTATTTTTCTCACGTTGTCAAGATCATGCTACATATGCAATTTTCACCCTGCTTTTATCAGTCGTTCTATCACAGTTATTTTCTTCTATCAAAACAGCTGTAGGTTTCTTGCCGGGCGTGGTGGCTCACACCTGTCATCCCAGCACTTTGGGAAACCGAGGCGAGCGGATCACTTGAGGTCAGGAGTTCAAGACGACCCTGGCCAACATGGTGAAACCCCATCTCTACTAAAATACAAAAATTAGCTGGGCATAGTGGTACATGCCTGTAGTAGTCCCAGCTACTCGGGAGGCTGAGGCAGGAGAATCACCTGAACCAGGGAGACAGAGGTTTCAGTGAGCTGAGATCACACCAGTGCACTCTAGCCTGGGTGACAGAGCAAGACTCTGTCTCAAAAAAATAATAATAATCATCATCATAAAATCATACAAAGACTGGGTTTGATCAAATGGACCTTTTCTCAGTTGGAAGAAAAGAGGTTTATTTAACAAGTAAAGAAGGCAAAGCAAGTTGTGGTGGCCTGTGGGGATAATGTTTGTCTTCCTAATTTTTATTATAAAAATTTTCAAAACATAGAGAAGTTGGAAGTACAATGAACACCTATATACCCTCCACCTAGAATCAATAGGATTCAGTTCGCCCACTTATTTTGTTTTACCATTTATCTCTTTCTCTTTGTCTCTGTCTCACCATATATCTAATATATAACAATTATATTATTATAATTACATAATTATAAGAACCAATATATTTATATATTATTATACTGGTTATTATAATAATTTATTATATTATTAATTTTAATAAGATATATCAATATGTAAAATATATTGTTATTATAATTTTAATGATAATATTAATGTAATAATTATTATATAATTATTATTATTTTTCCCTCCCTGACCCATTTGAAAGCAAGTGGCAGATATCAGGACCTTTCACCCCCAAACTTCTTTTCATCTCCTAAAAATAGACAGCCTTCTACATATGCCATTATTATACCTAAGAAAGTTAATCATTCTGTGGTTCCATTAAACATTTCAGAGGGACTAATTCAAATCTCTGGGAGACTAATTGCCATTGATAGGCAATTTCAAGGAATAAATAATATATGTACGAGTACCCAGCATAGTACTGGCTCACAGCAGAAACCCTGTAACCGTCAGTGTCCCTGACCCCAACTCCCTCCTCCCCACCTGGTTTTGAAAAAGCCAGGTAATTTCAACCGGCTTCCCTCTAGGTGAGGCCACGTGAAAGCAACATGGGCACACCACAGGGGCTGCAGATGGGGTCCCCCAATTCTTGAAGGCAGCCACACAAGCAGTCATTGAAGGCGGGAGGAAAATTGCTGGAAACAAAAGGCAGAGTCACAGGGCGCTGAACTTGGCCTCGTCAGCCTCCCAGTAATGGCGCCAGGGCGGGGACTGGTGCCAGCCAACGCTGCTCAGCCACCACACGGCAGCCAGGGCTGAGCTCCTGGCCGGGGTCCCTCCACTTACCAGGGCAAGAGTGGGTTTTTTTTTTTAATTGTTTTCAAAACAGATTTCATGTGGTCCCAAAATGAGACCATGATTGTAAATTAAAGTGTAATTAGCCTTTACGCTTTTATATTCATTAACTCTTCTCTGTTAATGATGCTAGGCTGCAGCAGAAACCCTGCATTATGAAACCACATCCAGGAAATAAAATAGTGATTTAGATAATGGCCACAATGTATTGCTACTTACACATAATTAAACAAATGCTCCATTTAAACTTGGAAACATGACTGAATGTTGATTAACCCTCGCCCAGCAATTCTGCTCGGGACTGGGGAAGGGGCCGTGCAGAGAGCTGGTCCGGAACGAAGTGTCTGGTCCTGCCACGGCTGCCCACCCTGCTCCCCAGCCACGTCCACCAGCCATGCCTGCACAGGGCAGGTGCAGATTTTGTGCCAGGGAGCATGGCCATCGGTGGTAGTGACCACAAGAGTGAGCCTGGACCACTCTAAGAAACCAGTGTACTGCAAGAAATAAGCCAAATGGTAAAACAAAAGGACAAATACTGTCATTTTGATTCCACTTACATGAGGTCCCTAGATCAGTCAAATTCATGTCAAATTCATAGAGGCAGAAAGTAGAATGGAGGCTGCCAGGGGCTGTGGGAGGAGGGACTGGGGAGTGAGCATTTCTTAGGTACAGAGTTTCAGCCTTTTTTTTGGTGAAAAAGTCCTGGAGATGGACGTTGATAATGGCTACACAGCAATGTGAATGCCCCTAAAGCCACTTAACTGCACACTTAGAATGCTGACAATGGCACATTTTATGTGTACCATAAAATTTATGACTCGGGGATTCATGGAAATTTTTCATATTTTTATTTTATTTTATTTATTTAATTTATTTTTAGACCATCTCCCTCTGTCACTCAAGCTGGAATGTAGTGGCACAAACTCCGTTCACTGTAATCTCTGCCTCCGGTTTTCAAGTGATTCTCTTGCCTTAGCCTCCCGGGGTAGCTGGGATTACCAGTGTCAGCCACCATGCCCAGCTAATTTTTGTATTTTTAGCTGACGCAGGGTTTTTCGCCGTGTTGGTCAGACTGGTCTCAAACTCCTGACGTCAGGTGATCTACCCGCCTCAGCCTCTCAAAGTGCTAGGATTACAGGTGTGAACCACTGCACTCAGCCTTTTTTGTATTTTTTTAAATGAAAGTATATACACTACTATGTACCCACAAAAATTAAAATTAAAACAAAAATTTTAATGATAGGCTGGATGTAGTGGCTCATACCTACAATCCCAGCAGTTTGGGAGGCCAAGGTGGGAGGATCACTTGAGGCCAGGAGTTTGAGACCAGCCTGGACAACACAGCAAAAATATTTCTACAAAGCATTTCTACAAAATATTTCTACAAAAATAAAAAAAATAGGCTGGGCACGGTGACTCACGCCTGTAATCCCAGCACTCTGGGAGGCCGAGGTGGGCAGATCACGAGATCAGGAGATCAAGACCATCCTGGCTAACATGGTGAAACCCTGTCTCTACTAAAAAATAGAAAAAATTAGCCGGATGTGGTGTTGGGTGCCTGTAATCCCAGCTACTTGGGAGGCTGAGGCAGGAGAATGGCATGAACCCGGGAGGCGGAGCTTGCAGTGAGTCAAGATCATGCCACTGCATTCCAGCCTGGGCAACAGAGTGAGACTCTGTCTCAAAATAAATAAATAAATAAATAAATATATATATATAAAAATTTAAAAAATAACTGGGCATGGTGGCATATGTCTGTAGTCCCAGCTACTTGGGAGGCTGGGGTGGGAGGATCGTTTGAGCCTGGGAGATTGAGGCTGCAGTGAGCCATGATCGTGCCACTGCACTCCAGCCTGGGAGACAGAGCAGACCCTATATAATGTATAAGGAAGAAAATGTTGAAAATGTACATAATTCAGACATGTATTGAATACAAAGTAAAGTTTCTGGTTATTGAACTCACTCCCAAAGAAGTCACTAATTGTCTGTTTGTCCTTTTTCTATGTGTATCTTTTCCAAATAATGTGCGCCTTGACTGGTTTCCCCCAGAAAGACATTGAGATAAGAACCAGAGTGTAGATGGTTGATTTGGGAGGTGATCCTATGAAAAACGAGAAGGGAAGTGGGGAAATAAGGAAGGAGAAGCAACAAATAAAAGATGCATGGCATGCCTGGCACGGTGGCTCATGCCTGTAATCCCAGCAGTTTTGGAGGCCAAGGCGGGCAGATCACCTGAGGTCAGAAGTTTGAGACTAGCCTGGCCAACATGGTGAAACCCTGTCTTTATTAAAAATGCAAAAAATTAGCTGGGCATGGTTGTATGCACCTGTTGTCCCAGCTACTCGGGAGTCTGAGGCAGGAGAATCACTTGAACCCAGGAAGCAGAGGTTGCAGTGAGCAAGATCGTGCCATTGCATTTCAGCCTGGGTGACAGAGCGAGACTTTGTCTCAAAAAAAAAAAAAAAAAGGTGCATGGTTGGATCAGTTATTTATTGCTGTGTAACAAAAAGACCCCAAAATCTAGTAGCTTAAAACAACAATAATTCTTTGTTACTTCTCATGATTTCTATGGCTCAGGACTGCAGACAGCAAGGGTAAATTGACTCCGTGCCACAATGTCTGGGGCTCCAGCTGCAAAACTCAAAGGCTAGGGGCTGGCGTCATCTGAAGGCTGCCACTCACACATGCCAGCCTTCCATTAGGGGCCTAGGTGGGGCTGTCAGCCAAAACCCCTCACACGGGGCCTCTCCTGGTGGCATGGGCTCCTCAACATGATGGCTGGGTTCCACGGACAAGCATCCAGAGAGAGAGAGAGAGAAGAGGGGAGAGAATGCCAGGTGGAAGCCATGTTTCCTGTTATGACCAGCCTCCGAAATTTTGCAATATCCCTTCGGCCATCAGGTATGAAGGTCTGCCCAGGTTCAAGGGCGGAGGAAGGTCAGTGGCCCACCGTGACAAGAGCATACAGAGAAATACAATCTGCCAGTGTATTGGTCTGTTCTCATGCTGCTATAAAGAACTGCCCGAGACTGGGCAATTTACAAAGGAAAGAGGTTTAATTGACTCACAGTTCCACGTTGCTGGGGAGGCCTCAGGAAACTTACAATCACGGTAGAAGGCGAAGGAGAACCAGGTCCCTTCCTCACAGGGTGGCAGGATGGAGTGAGTGAAAGCAAGGGAGATGCCAGATGCTTCTAAAACCATCAGCTCTCATGAGACTCACTATCACAAGAACAGCATGGGGGAAACCACCCTTACGGTCCAATTACCTCCACCTAGTCTCCCACTTGACACACGGGGATTATGGGAATTAAAATTCAGACAAGATTTGGGTGAGGAAATAGCCAATTACCAGGTAAGTTGCCCCTGTGGGCAACTGGAGCATTATCCCACTAGGGAGCTCTGCGTGACAGCATGGAACACTCACGTCAGGGTTACCACGCCTGAGGGGTCAGGTAGTTAGTGTTGTCCGTCTTTGGTTGAAAGCCACACTGGAGTGTGGGCCTTAAGTCTCTGGCACTTCCAGCCTACAGGACACACAGTCACAGAGCTAGTTCCGGTTGCCAGAGAAAGCTACCAGGCAAAGAGAGACGAAAGCTGGGACCGTGTGTCAGCATGTAAGACTGGATGGACACCGTGGGGCGCTGGCAGTTTCCGTGTGGAAATCAATCACTGGCAAGAGAACAGGGCCACTGCAAATGACTTAGATTAATCCAAATGTACCACCCAGTCTCCCCTTAAGCAGGTGCTAAGTTGGGATTCTGTTGCAAAGGAAGGAGACATGATGAGTATCTCTGCTGCCACATTCATATTTATCGAGCACTCACTATAGGCCAAGGACTGTGCCACATGCTCAGATGTTATGTCAGCTGGGATGGAGTTAAACACGACAGGTTTGGGAAAACCTGTGTTGAAGATGCAGATGCTTCCTCAGCATGGGTCCCTGAATGACCTCATGGAAGACCAGCACATACTTGGGTCTATTTGTTTTTGTTTTTGTTTTGAGATGGAGTCTCACTGTGCTGCCCCAGCTGAAATGCAGTGGCATGATCTCAGCTCACTGCAACCTCCACCTCCCGGGTTCAAGTGATTCTCCTGCCTCAGCCTCCTGGGTAGCTGGAATTACAGGTGCCTGCCACCACACCCGGCTAATTTTTGTATTTTTAGTAGAGATGGGGTTTCACCATGTTGGCCAGGCTAGTCTTGAACTCCTGACTTCAAGTGATGGGCCCACCTCGGCCTCCTTCAGTGCTGGGATTACAGGCGTGAGCCACCACATCCGGCCTGCGTCTATTTCTTACCAGAGCTCAATCTACTCTAATACAAGTGCATAGTATTAGATTGACTCATCCGAAATTGCCATCTTGCCATTTTGTAAGTCAAAAATGGTCAAATGTTAGCAATTTCAGATGATTCAACCTAAAACACAAAACCCATTCTTTTTTCTACGAGGTAGTATTCACCCTGTGGATGGACCACAGCTGATTTAGCCACTCCCCTTTGATGAACCTCTGTGTCGTCTCCAATTTTTGTCCTTACAATTAATGTGGCAATTCACATTCTTGAATATTTATCATTATGAATTTCTTTTTTTAAATAATAACAAGGCTTTAATGGCTCAATTGTCTTATAATTATACAAACATATAAATCTTGAAAAGGTAACGCCGTGTAGTAAAATCCATAAAAATAACAGTTTTGCCACCGTGCAAAATTCATTCAGTTTGATTCCCCATGTCCTCGCCAAGCAGCTTTCTGATTAGAGCTGGAAGACACAGCCTGGGTGCGGTGTTGACCCTGGAGTCCCAGGTACTGGGGAGGCTGAGGTGGAAGGATCACTTGAGTCCAGGAGTTTCCAGCCAGTCTGGGCAACATAGCAAGACCCCGTCTCTTTTTTTAAAATTGGAAGGCATAAAGTCTATACATTCTACACTGAATCATGAATATACTACGGAGAGTGTGCAGAATGTAAACCTTGAAATTCCACACTCCAACATCATGTATGTCCATGAGCAGGATTTGCAATTCACTTCATACTGGAGGTAAGCACCTCAGCTGGGGTCCTCTTGCTGCAGTGGTCAGGCCGTCAGAGCTGAGGCCTTTCACCACAACAAGGGAAGTAGTCTTCGGTCCGAAACAGGACGGGGACTTCGTAGCCGGCTTGCTGTGGCCTCGAGGGAGCAGACTTGCTAAAGAGCGAGGGCACGTTCATCGTGTGCAGGAGCTTCTTGAACGCCCTGGGGAAGGCGCCCAGCCCGGCCTCGGCCTTGGTGACCTGCTCCTCCATCCTGGCCACGCGGCCACCCACCATCCTCACGAAGGCCTCCAGCCGGTGGATCCTGCTGTAGATGTGCCGCATCTCGGCGGCCTTCGCGTGGATGCGCGGCACGCCCTGGCTGATGACTTGGGACGAGTCACCGCGAAGCATGTCCGGCATGTCCACGAACTCGTCCACTCTGGTGAGCAGGTCCTCCAGGCTCGCGTCCAGGGCTTCGACCTCGGGCCGCCCCTCGGCCCCAGACAGCAGGCAGGCAGCGTAGCCTGCAGCGGCGCAGCGAAGCAGCGGCAGGTCGCGGCCCCGCGCACCGTCCTCCGCGCCCTTGTCCTCCCACGGCCCCGAGGCGCTGCTGCGGCTCTGGGACACAGTGCCACTGTCCCCGCTCCAGGCGGCGTCCTGAGGCTCGGCCTCTTCCGCCAGCCCCTCGGGGGGCGCTCCTCTATCTGAGGAGCTACCCTCCATAGCTCGCGACCGCCAAATTTCTATGAGTGCGACTGTCAGATCCCACACATGGGGTTGCTGAATCGGTGCTACATGGTCAATATTTTGGTCCGGGTGTGGTGGCTCACACCTGAAATCGCAACACTTTGGGAGGCCAAGGTGAGAGGATCGCTTGAGCCCAGGAGTTCAAGACCAGCCTGGGCAACATAGGGAGACCCTGTCTCTACCAAAAAAAAGAAAAAAAAATTAATTAGCCAGGCATGGTAGCGCACACCTATAGTCCCAGCTACTCAGGAGGCTGAGGTGGGAGAATCACTTGAACTCAGGAGGTCAAGGCTGCAGCGAGCTGTGATCAAGGCACTGCACTCCAGCCTGGGTGACAGAGCAAGATCCTATCTCAAAAAAAAAAAAAAAAGATTTTTATATATGCTGCTCAAATTACTCTCAAACATTTTCTCTTTTTCTTTTTTTCTTCTTCTTTTTTTTTTTTTTTGAGACAGAGTTTCGCTCTTGTTGCCCAGGCTGGAATGCAATGGCACAATCTCGGCTCACCGCAACCTCCAACTCCCGGGTTCAAGCGATTCTCCTCCATCAGCCTCCTGAGTAGCTGTGATTACAGGCATGCGCCACCACGCCGGCTAATTTTGTATTTCTAGTAGAGACGAGATTTCCCCATGTTGATCAGTCTGGTCTCATACTCCTGATCTCAGGCAATCCACCCACCTCAGCCTCCCAAAGTGGTAGGATTACAGCCATGGGCCACTCCGCCCGCCTCTCAAACATTTTCGTAATGATTCTATGTGTATGTGGACTGTGTGTGTGTATTTTTTTAAAGACAAATACTGGCCAGGCATGGTGGCTCATGCCTGTAATTTCAGCACTTTGGGAGGCCAAGGGGGGCAGATCAGGAGGTCGGGAGATTGAGACCATCCTAGCTAACACGGTGAAATCCCGTCTCTACTGAAAATACAAAAAAGATAAGCCTGGCGTGGTGGCGGGTGCCTGTAGTCCCAGCTACTTGGGAGGCTGAGGCAGGAGAATGGCATGAACCCAGGAGGTGGAGCTTGCAGTGAGCCGAGATCGCACCACTGTGTTCTCGCCTGGGCAACAGAGTGAGACTCGGTCTAAAAAAAAAAAAAAATTACTGATACAGGGCATACTATGTTCTGGGCACTGCTCTATGTTCTTTACAAATGTTTGTTTAACCTTCACAACAACCCTATGAGGTAGGCATTATTGTTATTATCCCCATTTTACAAATGGGGAAACTGAGGCCAAGAGAAGTTAAGTCACTTGTCCAAGATCACACCACTAGTAAGTGGTGGAGCTGGGAGGATTTGAGCCCAGGCATGTTGGCGCCATAGTCTGTCTTCATGACCACCATATCCTACTGCTTATGAGAGTGAGGCCTGGGGCCTGGGACACCTGCTCTCTTCCCTTTCAGGAAAAGTAAGAGTATTCGAGGGCCAGGCATGATGACTCACGCCTGTAATCCCAGCACTTCGGGAGGCCGAGGCAGGTGAATCACCTGAGGTCAGGAGTTCGAGACCAGCCAACATGGCGAAACCCCATCTCTACTAAAAATACAAACTAACCAGGCATGCTGGTGGGCGCCTGTAATCCCAGCTACTTGGGAGGCTGAGGCAGGAGAATCACTTGAACCTGGGAGGCGGAGGTTGCAGTGAGCTGAGATTACGCCACTGCACTCCAGCCTGGAGGACAGAGTAAGACTCTCTCTCAAAAACCAAAAAAAAAAAAAAGAATAAAACTTAAAAATAAAAAGGATACACAGCAGTGGCTGCCATTGTAAGCACAGAGCATGCCTGGGGGTAAGGGCTTAATAAAGGCAGTAAGCAAAGGAACGACTTGCTGGAGACTTCTCCCTGATTTCCTTTATTCTTACTCAGACTCCTGGCTTCCTTTGTTTATTGGGCCCTGGTATCAGACCCAGCTAAGCGTGAGTTCTGGCTTGCCACCAGTAGCCTGTGCCCTTCTCTGAGCCTTTGTTCCTTCATCTGGAAAGTGGAGATAATAACAGGGCTCACATGAGGATGACATGTATGAGAATAAAATAAGTGGAAGCACAATTTCAGTCATTTACTCAAGAATGCCCGAAGCCCTGATTATGTGCCGTTTACTCTCCTAATCCCATTGTTGGTCATCTTGGCAACTTCCAATCCATTGCCCTTGTAAACGCCACCAACCTCACCACTACGTGAACATCCTTGTGCACATTTTTTTTTTTTTTTTTTTTTTTTTTGCATTTGCCAAATTATTTCTAGGAGTAAATTTCTAGTTGTGGAATTGCTGGGTCAAAAGGAAGGGAATTTTTATTTATTTGTTTATTTATTTTATTATTATTTATTTATTTATTTATTTTTTGAGATGGAGTCTTGCTCTATCACCCAGGCTGGAGGGAGGGTAATCTTCTTTTTTTAGATGGAGTTTCGCTTTTTTTTGCCCAGGCTGGAGTGCAATGACACGATCTCGATTCACTGCAACCTCCACCTCCTGGGTTCAAGTGATTCTCCTGCCTCAGCCTCCACAGTAGCTGGGATTACAGGCGTTTCCCACCACACCGGCTAATTTTGTATTTTTAGTAGAGACGGGGTTTCTCCATGTTGGTCAGGCTGGTCTCGAACTCCCGACCTCAGATGATCCACCTGCCTCGCCCTCCCAATGTGCTGGGATTACAGGTGTGAGCCACCATGTCCAGCCTAAGTGTACATTTTAAAATAACTAAAAGAGGCCGGGTGCGGTGGCTCAAGCCTGTAATCCCAGCACTTTGGGAGGCCGAGACGGGCGGATCACGAGGTCAGGAGATCGAGACCATCCTGGCTAACACGGTGAAACCCCGTCTCTACTAAAAATACAAAAACTAGCCGGGCGAGGTGGCGGGCGCCTGTAGTCTCAGCTATTCAGGAGGCTGAGGCAGGAGAATGGCGTAAACCCGGGAGGCGGAGCTTGCAGTGAGCTGAGATCCGGCCACTGCACTCCAGCCCGGGCGAGAGAGCAAGACTCCGTCTCAAAAAAAATAAAATAAAATAAAATAAAATAACTAAAAGAGTATAATTAGATTGTTTGTAACACAAAGAATAAATGCTTGAGGGGATGTATACCCCATTTACCCTGATGTGATTACTACGCATTGTATGCATCTATCAAAATATCTCATGTACCCTATAAATATTTAATGTATACACTTACAATACACCCACAAAAATTAAAAATAGAAAACAAAAAGGAGCAATTTAAAAAATCAAATGTACTGACTTGATGAACAATAAAAGACAATTTCAATATTAGCCATGCATGGTGGTATGCACCTGTAGTCCCAGAGTTCCAGTTACTTGGGTGGGAGGATTGCTTGAGCCTGGGAGGTTGAGGCTGAGGCTGCAGTGACCTGTGATCACGCCACTGCACTCCAGCTTGAGCAACAGCGGGAGAGCCCATCTCTAAAAAAAAAAGAAAGAAAGAAAGAAAGGCCACACGTGTAGCCTCGGGCCTGCTGGCAGGATCTAGGAAGGCAGGGCATGGAGACTTCTCTTTACTCTCCTGCCATGGATACAAGATGGGGACCTACTGATGGCCACCATTCTCACTGGCCATTTCTAAACTGGGCTTGTCACATGAAAACTGTTCCCAGGCAGAGTCAAGAAAATCCCTAAATCAATAATGATCTGGGCTGGGCACGGTGGCTCACGCCTGTAATCCCAGCACTTTGGAAGTCCGAGGCAGGCTGATACTTGAGGTCAGGAGTTCAAGACCAGCATGGCCAGCATGATGAAACCCAGGCTCTAGTAAACACACACAAAAAAGTTGCTGGGTGTGATGGCGTGTGCCTGTAGTCCCATCTACTTCGGAGGCTGGGGCAGGAGAATCCCTTGAACCGAGGAGGCAGAGGTTGCAGTGAGCTGAGATCGAGCCACTGCATTCTAGCCTGGGCGACAGAGCAAGACTCTGTCTCAAAAAAAAAAAAAAGAAAAGAAAAAAAAGAATGATCTGGAAGGAGAGCTCGGTCCTGAGAGGCACCCCCCACCTTTCCCTTCTCAGTTCTGCATGGCTGCACTTCCCTCTCCTCTCCAGCCCGCCAGCACACACAGTGTAAGACCCCCACTTAGAGTCCAGCCAGGCCACAGGGACCGTCCCAGGACACTGGGGTGTGAGTGGCAAATTGGGAAGCACAGGGGGCCCTGTCCAAGGCAGAGAGTCAGGAGAGGCTGCTCTGAGGAGGAGCAGGTAAGGCGGGAGGACAGAGGGGCAGCACGTGGAAGGTCAGGAGGTGAGAGAGGGGCAGTCACATAGAGGAGGCTGGGCCATCTCCCGACGGCCACAGTGGGGACCATGGAGGATTTAGAGGCATGCCCTGCCGCCTGTGGAGAATGGACCAGAGGGTCTGAACCTGGAGCAGAGTGGACTTGGGACCTAGGTGTCTGCCTATATCTCTTTGTTACACCTGCTGTTCCCACCATGAAGATGAGTCATTTCCTAGTCTGAGCAAGACCACACTCCTGCATCATAAGCATCATCTCTAGCAACCAAAACCCAGGCGAGCTGGTGGAGTGCAGTGTCTCATGCCTGGATAATCCCAGCACTTTGGGAAGCCAAGGCGGGTGGATCATTTGAGGTCAAGAGTTGGAGACCAGCCTGGCCAACATAGCGAAACCCTGTCTCTACTGAAAATACAAAAATTAGCCAGGTAGTAGTAGCATGTGCCTGTAATCCCAGTTACTCTGGATGCTGAGGCAGGAGAATTGCTTGAGCCTGGGAGGCAGAGGTTGCCAGTGAGCCAAGATTGTGCCACTGCACTCCAGTCTCAAAAAAAGCCAAAAACCAACAAACAAAAAACCCCCGCGCAAGCCCGCAGCCTGAAGTTAGTGCAAAATGAAAACCTCTCCAGGTCAGGGGTGAGCCTGGCGTCCTTCCTGCACCTGCACAAGCCATGGCCTCTATCCTGGTTCGTTCCTGCTGTTGTTACAAAATACCAGAGACTTGGTCATGTATAAAGAACAGAAACTTGTCTTCTCACAGTCCTAAAGCTGGGAAGTCCAAGATCAAGGCACCAGCAGATTCGGTGTCTGGTGAGGCCTGCTCTCTGCTTCCAAGATGGCACCTTCTTCACACATCAGAAGGGGTCAAAAAGGACGAATGCTGTGCAAAAAAGAAAGGAGGGCCAGGCAGCCCTCTGAAGCCTCCTTTACAGAGGCATTAATCTCGTCCATAGGGTAGAGCCGTCATGACTCAATCACTCCCCAAAAGTCCTACCTCTTAATGCCATCACCCTGGGGTTGAAGTTCCAATAACTAAATTTTTTATTTATTTTTTATTTTCATTTTTGAAAGGGAGTCTCACTCTAAGACAGGGTTTTGCCAGGTTGGCCAGGCTGGCCTCAAACTCCTGACTTCAGGTGATACACCTGCCTCGGCTTCCCAAAGTGCTGGAATTATGGGTGTGAGCCACAGCGCCTACTTTTTATCTTTTTGAGATGGATTGTCGCTCTGTCGCCCAGGCTGGAGTGCAGTGGCATGATCTCAGCTCCGCCTCCCAAGTTCAAACAATTCTCCTGCCTCAGGCTCCCAAGTAGCTGGGATTACAGGTGCCCACCACCATGTCCAGCTAATTTTTGTGTATTTTTAGTAGAGACGCGGTTTCACGATGTTGGCCAGGCTGGTGTCGAACTCCTGACCTCAGTGATCCACCCACCTCCACCTCCCAAAGTGCTAGGATTACAGGCGTGAGCCACTGCGCCCAACCCCAACATCTAAATTTTGCAGGGACACATATATTGAAACCATGGCACCCTCTGTCTGGCATGCACCTGCCCCACCACAGGGGTCCACCTGTTCCAGCCTCCCCAAGCCACCTGCTGCAGGAAGTCCTCCGCAAGTCACCAGCCAGTAGTGGCCTCGCCTGCCCTGCGCTTCTAGCCTGGTCTCTCACTGGGTTTGTCTGAGGCCCTGAACACATTCATCCAGGCATGTCCCAGCTGTTGGGGTTCAGCTAATCTCCACCTCCCTCCTGTGGCCCCAGCCTTTAGCCCAATGCCCTGCAGAGAGTAAGTACAGGCCACAAGTGTGGCAGCAGCAAACCTCCTCTCTGTCTGACTTTTATGTATTCGTCGCGCCCAGCCCAGGGCCTGACACCAAGCAGGCATCATCCCGTCCTCCATTCACCCGCCCATTTGCCAAACACATATTGAGCGCTGCTCTGTTCCGAGCTTGTGCTAACGGCTGGTTGCACCCGTGTTGAATAGAATAGACCAACCCCAGCATCTTAGTCAGCTGGGGAGGAGGTCCTGAGGGGCAAAGGCCTGGAAGGCTCCTGACCCAGCCTGCAGAGAGGCGGGAGGGAGATGTGGATGGGGCCAAGCCAACCTGGTGAGGCTGAGAGGCGAGTTTCCCAGAAGGCCTCCCTCTGTGCTTCCTGCATAGGAGCTTTTGAAATTGGAAGGGACCGGGCGTGGTGGCTCAAGCCTGTAATCCCAGCACTTTGGGAGGCCGAGACGGGTGGATCACGAGGTCAGGAGATCGAGACCATCCTGGCTAACCCGGTGAAACCCCGTCTCTACTAAAAAATACAAAAAAACTAGCCGGGCGAGGTGGCAGGCACCTGTAGTCCCAGCTACTTGGGAGGCTGAGGCAGGAGAATGGCGTAAACCCAGGAGGCGGAGCTTGCAGTGAGCTGAGATCCGGCCACCGCACTCCAGCCTGGGCGACAGAGCGAAACTCCGTCTCAAAAAAAAAAAAAAAAAGAAATTGGAAGGGAAGCAGCGACCTTTGCTCTCTGAAGGTCACAGGAGGCAGCCATGGTGACTGGCAGACCCAGTGGCCTGGGGGCTCCAGCTTGTCCTCGCTGTCCTCCACCCTGCGCTCGGTCTTCCTGACTGCTGGTCTGCTGACCGGCAGTGGTCCCAGGCACACCCCAGAGGCTCCCCAAAGAACTCACAGAGGCAGCAGCTACACAGAGGTGATATCTCCCAGGGGACTCTCCAGGAGCGTCCCCCACATCCCTTCTGGCAGCCGGACACACCTGGCTTCTCAGATTGCTGGGAGGTGTCAGCTCTGACCCCTCATGTCCCCTCTGGGCCTTCACCTCCAGACCCTCCCATAGTCGTGTCAGGCCATCCCCATAATGAATCTGCATCCCATAATACCCGCAGTGGCTTTGCTTCCCTGATTGAACCCTGCGTGAGTCAGTGGTTGGTACTGGTGATGCTTCCAGGGGAAGAGAATCTTAAGGACGGGAACCCAGCATCAGTTCTCCAAATCTCAGTGGATTTAGAGGCGTTCAGACCCTGCTGCCAGGGCCAACACTGGGGCTCCATGGCACACAATAGTGGAGCAGTCACATAACCCCTGAAGCCCAGGCCCACAGAGGGCTCAGGTGACCAAGTCACTCCTGGCATCAGATGTGTGGGTGGAAATAAAGGGCACAGGGACTGGGGGTTCATTTGGTTGCCTCTAAGTGCACTGGAAAACTAATGAGAAAAAGAGATGAGCTCAGGGCTTTCAATTCCCAGATCAAGGTTTTTGGTCTTTTGTTTTGTTTTTCTTTGTTGTTTTGTGTTTGTTTGTTTGTTTGTTTGTTTGTTTGTTTGTTTGTTTTGAAAGGGAGTCTTGCTCTGTCGCCCAGGCTGGAGTGCAGTGATGTGATCTCGGCTCACCACAACCTCCGCCTCCCAGGCTCAAGCAATTCTCCTGTCTCAGCCTCCCAAGTAGCTGGGACTACAGGTACACGCCACCACGCCTGGGCAATTTTTGTATTTTTAGTAGAGATGGGGTTTCACCATGTTGGCCAGGCTGGTCTCGAACTCCTGACCTCAGGTGATCCACCCACCTCAGCCTCCCAAAGTGCTGGGATTACAGACATAAGCTACTGTGCCCAGCCCCTAGATCAAATTCTGAGTGAAGAGCCAGACATTGCCCCTGTGCCTGGAGACCCTTTAGTGCCCCCTCCTGAGGTGGTCCTCCACCTGCCATTGCTTCTAGACCAATAACCAGACTCCAGACCTCACAAGCTTTGGGTGATCAGGTCCCAAGTGGGACCCGTGAGCAGGCATCCTCTGCAGCAGAAGAACTGCAAAATGTGGGCAACTTCTACCAACAGGGGGAAGGAGAAAATCAATGAGAGAGACCCTAGGGTCGTGGCATAGCACGGAGGGCGTATAATGTTTGTTCTGGCCAATTTATGGACATGTAGAGGTGCACTAAGCAGAGAATCTGAGTCACTGAGTTAGCTCAAGCAGCTAGGAGTGGCTCTAATGGTGTGCTTAGTTGGTTCATTGAAACCTGGACCCAAAGGTGGTCTACGATGAGTGAAGCTGAGATGCCAAAACTCCCTTAGTATAGTGTGGAAGAAAGTATTCAAGAGATTAGAGAGATTGGCATGCTGGAGTGGACTTATAATTTAAGACTTGCAGGCTGGGCACAGTGGCTCACGCCTGGAATCCCAGTTCTTAGGGAGGCAGAGGTGGGAGGATAGCTTGAGCCCAGGAGTTGGAGGCCTGTCTGGGCAATATAGCGAGACCCTGTTCTCCACAAAAAGGAAAAAAAAAAAAAACAAGTGTAAGTCCCCTTAAGACTTGCTCACTGGCCCCCACACTATGTTCTCTGTTTGGGTGGAGGGGCAGGGAGACAGAATCGGTGACCCCAAGAATAAAGTAAGTGGGCAACCTAATACAATCTTAATTTGTTTTTATTTATTTATTTATTTATTTATTTATTCATTTATTTAATAGAGATAGGGTCTTGCTGTGTTGCCCAGGCTGGTCTTGAACTCCTGGGCTCAAGTGATCCTCCCACCTCAGCCTCCCAAAGTGCTGGGATTACAGGCATAAGCTACTACATTCGGCCTTACAATCTTGATTTGTATAACCAGAAAAGTTCTAGCTCTGGTAAGTAGAAATCTGTTTTGAAGCAACAAGCTAGAGAATGCTATGAGACCCTCAGCCAATTCCCAGGGGGAGCAGTTGATAGACTCAGAGCCCCTTGAATGAAAGGGGAGGCTGGAGCCCCTTAAGGAAGGACAACCAAGAGTAAATGTTGTAAATCTTAGTTGTCCCCCAAAGCAACCTGAGGCCATTTGCCAGAGTGACTATGCATTGGATAAGGGGAAATAACCAGATATCTTAGGGATGATTAGATGATGGCTCTGAGCTGACAATTCCAGGAGGCCCAAAAAAGCCACAGTGCTCCAGTCAAAGTGAAGGCTCCTGGAAGTATTCTAGATATTCACTACTGCTTAACAAACCATGGCCATTATGTTAGGCTGTTCTTGCATTGCTATAAAGAAATGCCTGAGATTAGGGAATTTATAAAGAAAAGAGGTTTAAATGGCTTACAGTTCTGCAGGCTATACAGGAAGCATGGCTTCTGATGAGGCCTCAGGAGGCTTTTACTCACAGGTGAAGTGGGAGCTTGCGTGTCACATGATGAAAGCTGAAGCGAGGTGGGGGATGGTGCCACACACTTACAAAAGACCAGATCTGATGAGAACTCACTATCACAAGGACGGCACCAAGCCATGAGACGTCCACCCTCATTACCAAAACGCCTTCCACCAGTCCCCACCTTCAGCATTGGGGATTAGAATTCAACATGAGATTAGGGTGGGGACAAAATCCAAGCTATATCAGCCATTTTCTTTTTTGTTTGTTTGTTTGTTTGTTTGAGACTGAGTCTTGTTCTGTCACCCAGGCTGGAATGCAGTGGCGCAATCTCGGCTCACTGCAACCTCCGCCTCCTGGGTTCACACCGTTCTCCTGCCTCAGACTCCCAAGTAGCTGGGACTACAGGCGCCCGCCACAATACCTGGCTAATTTTTTGTATTTTCAGGAGAGACGGGGTTTCACTGTGTTAGCTAGGATAGTCCCAATCCCCTGACCTCCTAATCTGCCCACCTTGGCCTCCCAAAGTGCTGGGATTATAGGCATGAGCCACTGTGCCCAGCCAACCATTTTCTTATGTCTCATTGTCTTGGGGGTCTGGAGTTCAGGAAGGGCTCGGTAGGACATTCTTCTGTTCATGGTAGTGTCAACCTAGATCACTCAGTGGTACTCAGCTGGTGGGGGAGACAGGATGGGCTGCTCTGGAGGGTCCAAGACAGCATCTCTCGCCTATCTAATGCCTTGGCAGGGATGGCCAGAAGACTGGGCTCAGCTGGGACTGTAGACCAGAGTGCTCAGTGTGGTGGTGTCAGGGTAGTCAGACTTCTTACATGGAGACTCAGGGTTCCATGAACAAAGGCTCCATGTATCACCTTGTATGACCTGGCCTCAGAAACGACGTAGTGTCACTCCTGTTACACTCTGTTGGTTGAAGTAGTCACAAGCCTACTGAGATTCAAGAGAAGGGGGCATAGACCACACTCTTTTTTTTTTTCCAGAGTCTTGCTCTGTCTGCCAAGCTGGAGTACAGTGGCACAATCTCAGCTCACTGCAACCTCCACCTCCTGGGTTCAAGCGATTCTTGTCCCTCTGCCTCCTGAGTAGCTGGGATTACAGGTACCCACCACCATGCCTGGCTAATTTTTGTATTTTTAGTAGAGACAGGGTTTCACCATGTTGGCTAGGCTGATCTCAAACTCTTGACCTGAAGTGATCCACCCACCTCGGCCTCTCAAAGTGCTGGGATTACAGGCGTGAGCCACCATCCAGGCCAAGACCCCACTTCTTGATGTGAGAAATGTCAAAGAGTGTATGGTCCTATTTTAACAATATGGCAGGAGATCCAGTAAATTAGAGAGTTTTATTCAGGTCCAGCTCATGTGAACCCACTGGGCCCATGAACAGGGTTATTTCCCCAGTTCTGGAATGCACAGTTGGGACTATCAGACTCAGCAACTGGCAGTTTCCTGACCTGTGGAGTAAGGTCTGTCATTGTAGGAAAAGCCAGCTGGAAGCCGCCTACCATGATAGTAAACCAGAAGCAAATCACATTCCCTACCTCCCTGAAGGGTGCTGGGTAGGGTAGAGACTGGTGCTATCATCAAGGACTTGAAGGAAGCAGCAGTGGCGATTCCTACCACATCCCCATTTGCTCACCCATTGGGTCTGTACAGAAGACAGATGGATCTTGGAGAGTGGCAGTAGATTATCACAACCTCAATTAGGTGGTGATTCCAATTGCAGTTACCATTCCAGATGTGATTTCTTTGCTAGAGGTAGTCAGCACATCTGGTACCTTTTTGCTGATCAGAAGCTGTTTATTTTCAGTTGGCAGGGCCAGGAATACACCTTCACCATTCCTGCTTCAAGGTTATGTCAATTCTCCAGCCCTCTTTCATAATGCAATCACAGTGACCATGATGCCTCTCTTTCACAGAACATCACACTGGTCCACTGAGTCCCCTCTAGGACTCCATTACCCAGAGAGATCAGACAACCACCTGGTGGCTGTAACTGGTCAGTTACAATGGACCATTTCAATCATAGAAGAAGCAGCATTTTGTTCTTATGGCAGAGACCCTTATTCTGAATATGGATTTGCCTTTCTGCCAAACCACCGTGGACTTACAGAATGGCTTCTCTGCCATCACTGTATTCCACACAGCTCTGCTTCTGACCGGAGAACTCATTTTGTGGCAAATTAAGTGTGGCACTGGGCCCATGAAATTGACTGATCTTACCAATCTTACCATATTCCTCATCACCCTGAAGGAGCTGGCTGCATAGAATGGGGTCTAAAGACACATTTTCAGCATCAGCCAGGGGTCATACCTTGCAGGGTGAGACAGGATCCTCCAAGATGCAGTATGGGCTCTGATGCAACATCCAGCATGCGGCGCTACTTCTCCCACAGCCAGGACTGAGGATCCAGGTGTTCAAAGACAGGAAGGGAAGCAGCTCTTCCCACTGTTATCCTTGGCCGCCTGCTCAGAAAGTATTTCCCATCCCTGCAATGATGAGTTCACAGAGGAGGAATGTTCCCACCAGAGGACACAACAACAGCTCGACTAAACCGGAGCTGAGACGACCATCTGACCACAATGGGTCCTTTATGCTCTGAACCCACAACAAAACCAGGGGGTGATTAGTCCTCACTGCTGGGGGAAATGGGGTTGCTAAATATCAAGCAGAAGTAAGTGGGCTTATTTGGAATGGAAATTACAACAACCCGATTTAGGCAGGAACACTAAAGACGGAGATCCTTCAGGAATGAAGGTTTGGGTCACCCTTCCAAGCAAGAAGCAACAACCTGCTCAGCACCTGGTGAGGACAGAGACAACATGGAAGGGGTGGTGCCAAAAGGACTGACATGAGTCCTGGTCATGTGACCTGTTGCAGAAACAAGAACTGCGGTAATTACTAGTATTTCCTCCTTGAAATTTCCTTCTATACGAACGTACAGTTGACCCGTGAACAACACAGGGGGTTTGGGGCACCCACCTCCCTCGCAGTCACAGATCTGCATATAATTTCTGACTCCTTCAAAACTTAACTACTAATAGCTTACTGTTTTGTTTTTGTTTTTGAGATGGAGTCTCGCTCTGTCACCTAGGCTGGAGTGTAGTGGTGAGATCTTAGCTCACTGCAACCTCCACCTCCCAGGTTCGAGCCATTCTCTTGGCTCAGCCTCCTGAGTAGCTAGGACTACAGGGCCCACCACTATGCCCAGCTAATTTTTGTATTTTTAGTAGAGATGGGGTTTCACCATGTTGGCCAGGCTGGTCTCGAACTCCTGGCCTCAGGGGATCCGCCCTCCTCAGCCTCCCAAAGTGCTGGGATTACAGGCTTGAGCCACGGTGCCTGGCCTAACTAATAGCTTACCATTGACTAGAAGTCTTATCAATAACAGGAACTGTTGATTAACACAAATTCTGTATGTTACATGTGTTCTACACTGTGTTCTTACAATAAAGTAAGCTAGAGGTTGAGCGTGGTGGCTCATGCCTGTAATCCCAGCACTTTGGGAGGCAAGGCAGAAGGATTGCTTGAGGCCAGGAGTTCAAGACCAGCCTGGGCAACATAGTGGGACCCCGTCTCCACAAAAACATTTAAAAATTAGCCAGACATGGTGGCATGCACCTGTGGTCCCAGCTACTTGGGAGGCTGAGGTAGGAGGATCACCTGAGCCTGGGAGGTCGAGGCTGCAGTGAACTGTGATTAGGCCACTGTACTAGGATCTGGGTGACAGAGCAAGATGCTGTCTCAAAAAAACAAAATAAAATAAAACAGTTACCTAGGGAAAAGAAAATGTTATTAAAAGAATCATAAGGAGGAAAAAACACATTTCCTATTCATTCGGTGGAAGTGGATCATGATAAAGTTCTTCGTCCTCATCTTCATGCGGAATAGGCTGCGGAGAAGGAGGAGAGGTTGGTCTTGCTGTCTCAGAGGTGGCAGAGATGGAAGAAAATCCACATATAAGTGGATCAGACTCAGATTGTTCACGGGTCCACTGTATTTGCAAGTATAATCAGTTCTTTTTCTCTCTCCCACTCTCTTATTTTATAAGGTAAAATGCATCCATAGCAGTTACTCTTTTTTTTATTTGCTTGCTTTCCTTTTATGTTTGGTTGTTTATTTTTAAATTTAATGGTACTACTGGAGTGGGGCTAACTTGTAGGCAGTGTGCCCAGAGTCAGCCGCTGACAGTTAATGTTGTATTTCCGTGTTCACCTTCTAGGATCTCAAGGGGAGTGCAACCTGGCTAGAAGAGGGAGAACCATGGTCCAGAGGGAGGAAGGGCCTTTGAGGCCTCTTGCTAGAACACGGGTGCAGGCGCATGGAGGCGGTGGCTCTCCCTCGCCAGCAGCTTCCCGTGGACTACCAGACGTGCCCTGCATGGTCAAGGCTGGGTGTGCCTCTCTTCTCATCCACCAATTTCTCATCAGCTTCCTCTGATCCTCCAATTTCTCCTTCCAGTTGTCACTTTGCAGGTACCCCACAATTGCGCCAGGCCTCGCCCTGTAATAAATCCCTAACCTTGAAGCAGGGATTGACCTTTTGGCGACCCTGGATGACACCTGACTGATGCAAGGGGACCCTCCAGCAAGGGCTTGGAGGTGAGCTTGTGCACAGGTGAGGAGGGAGGAGGGAGCCACCCTAGGAGAGGTTGTGGAGAGGAGGGTCCTGCTCCCCCGGGGCCTGGAAGCCCCTGCCAGTTGCCTTCTGCGTGAGGGAACCAGCGAGACACAACCCACACTACCAGGGGCTGCCTGGAGCCCACGGTGGACACAGAGCCCTCAGCACCCCGCCCGCCTGCCCTGCGGCTGCCTTACTGTGCGGCCTTGGGCCAGCCCCGGCCATTCTCTGTGTCTCTGTGTCTGTCTCCCAGTCACACACAAAGGGGGAAGACTTCTTTTTTTTGTTTTTTTTTTTTTTTTTTGAGACGGAGTCTCGCTCTGTTGCCCAGGCTGGAGTGCAGTGGCCGGATCTCAGCTCACTGCAAGCTCCGCCTCCCGGGTTTACGCCATTCTTCTGCCTCAGCCTCCGGAGTAGCTGGGACTACAGGCGCCCGCCACCTCACCCGGCTAGTTTTTTGTATTTTTTAGTAGAGACGGGGTTTCACCGTGTTAGCCAGGATGGTCTCGATCTCCTGACCTCGTGATCCGCCCGTCTCGGCCTCCCAAAGTGCTGGGATTACAGGCTTGAGCCACTGCGCCCGGCCCAAGACTTCTTTATAAAAGCTTTTCCGGCCTCTAAACTTGCTGAATCTCTCTCTTTTTTTATTTTAATTTTTGATTCTTGTGGGTACATAGCAGGTGTATATATTTATGGGGTAAATGAGATATTTAATACAGTCATGCAATGCGTAGTAATCACATCAGGGTAAATGGAGTGTCCATCCCCTCAAGCATTTATCCTTTGTGCTACAAACAGTCCAATTATAGTCTTTTAGTTATGTTTCTAATGTACAATTAAATTATAATTGACTCAAGTCACCCTGTTGTGCTAGGGTGACTATACTAGTATCAAATACTAGGTCTTATTCATTCATTCTAACTATTTTTTTGACCAATAACCATCCCCACCTCCCCCTGCCTCACCCTTCCACTCCCCTCCTGGCCTCTGGTAGCCATCATTTTACTCTCTATCACATTAGGTTCAATTATTTTAATTTTTAGCAGCCACAAATAAATGAGAACATGCAATATTTGTCTTTCTGTGTCTGGCTTATTTTACTTAACATAATGACATCCAGTTCCATCCATGTTGTTGCAAATGACAGGCTCTCACTCTTTTTTATGGCTGAATAGTACTCCATTGCGTAGGTGCATATTTTCTTTATCTAATCATCTGTTGATGGATGTTTAGATTGATTCCAAATCTTAGCTATTGTAAACATTGCTGCAACAAACACGGGAGCGCAGATATCTCCTCGATATACTGATTTGCTTTCTTTTGGGTATATACCCAGCAGCTGGATTGCTGGATCATACAGTAGCCCTATTTTTAGTTTTCTAAAGAACCTCAAACTGTTCTCCATAGTGGCTGTACTAATTTACAATCCCACCAACAGTGTACAAGTGTTCCCTTTTCTGCACATCCTTGCCAGCATTTGTAATTGCCTGACTTTTTTTTTTTTTTTTTTTTTTTTTAAGATGGAGTTTCACTCTGTTTCCCAGGCTGGAGTGCAGTGGCATGATCTCGGCTCACTGCAACCGCCGCCCCTTGGGTTCAAACAATTCTCCTGCCTTAGCCTCCCAAGTAACTGAGACTACAGGTGCCTGCCACCACGCCCAGCTATTTTTTTTTTTTTTTTTGTATTTTTAATAGAGATGGGGTTTCACTATGTTGGCCATGCTGGTTTTAAACTCCTGACCTCAAGTGATCCGCCCACCTCGCCTCCCAAAGTGCTGGGATTACAGGCATGAGCCACCGCACCCGGCCGATAAAAGCCATTTTAACTGGGATGAGATGACATCTAATTGGACTTTTGACTTTCCTTTCTCTGATGATCAGTGATGCTGAGCACTTGCTGAATCTCTTATGGGAAATATCTGGTGTAAGATAACAGGTCCCCCTACCAAAAACCACACACACACACACACACACACACACACACACACACACACAGAGCAAGGCTGGGTGCGGTGGCTCACGTCTGTAATCCCAGCACTTTGGGAAGCTGAGGCGGGTGGATCACTTAAAGCCAGGAGTTTGAGACCAGCCTGGCCAACATGGTGAAACCCCATCTTTACTAAAAATACGAAAAATTAGCTGGATGTGGTGGTGCATGCCTGTAATCCCAGCTACTCGGGAGGCTGAGGAACAAGAACTGCTTGAACCCAGGAGGTGGAGGTTGCAGTGAGCCGAGATCAAATCACTGCACTCCAGCCTGGGTGACAGAGAGAGACTCCATCTCAAAAAAACAAACAAACAAACAAGAAAAACAGGTGTTCCTGACCCTCCATTATTGACTCATACTCTTAGAGAACATGGCCCCATCCCTGGGCCGGCCCCACAGCAAGCTCTGGGCCATGTCCAACATCTAGAAGGGGTAGACGATGGTGCCCGGTGAGCCAAAAGCCTCAGGATCCTGACTGATGAACAGAGGGCTGCAGGGCTGAGCACAGGGGGGGACAGCTCCCCTTCAAACTTCAGGGCATGCGATCAATGACACTGCAAATAGCCCTAGAGGGGCAGCTGGGCCGGGACGATCATCCCATCTCTACAGCAGCAAAAAGCCAGGCTCAGAGGGGAAAGTGACTTCTCCAAGGTGCCACAGGAAGTAAGAGGTGAGGGACCGGGTCCTCCTGGCTCCTCGGCCCTCCCTGGCTTAGTGGCTTCGTTTTCTGGTGCTGTCATAAACTGAGTGGCTTCAGCAATTGGAATTACTGTCTCAGCATCCTAGAGGCCAGAAGTCAGATCAAGTTGTCGGCAGGGCTGGCTCCCCCTGCCTGTGGGGCAGAATCTGTTCCAGGCCTCTCTCCCAGCCCCTGGTGGTTTGCTGGTGATCTTTGCGTCCCTGGGCTTCTAGAAGCATCACCCTGACCTCCGCCTTCATCTTCACATGCTGTTCTCCCTGTGGGTGGGTCTCTGTGTCCAAATTTCCTCTCTGTATAAGGACATCAGTCACCAGTCGTATTGGAACGGGGCTAACTCTAATAACCCCTTTATTCGGAGACAGGACCTTTACAGGTGATTACCACGATAAAGACACTATCTCCAAGTAAAGTCACATTCTGAGGCTCTGGAGATTAGGACTTAAATATATAAATTGGGGGTGGGGAGGGCGCCATGATGCAATTCAGCCATAACCATTGGCTGAGAGCCCGGACTTGCTAACCCAGCTCTGCTCTGAACCCAACTAATTCCTGAATGGTTCTACTGTTCAGTTCACAGGGCGCTGGTCACAAGTAACTCCAAAGTCACAAGACCAGCTGTCTCCTGGAGACGTGCCTGGGTGGAGCGAGCAGGCAGCAGAGGGTCCCTTCCTGAGGGCCTGGTAGGCCAGCAGGGCAGCTGCTGGGAAAGGCAGCCTCCTACTCCAGCCAGCTCTCCCCATGCCAGGGGCCTGGCACTGTGGGTACCACACGCATTCTCTCATTTGATTTCACAACCACCTGCAAGATAGGGATAAACTATTCTCATCTTACAGATGAGGAAACCGAGACTCAGAGGAAGGAATTCACCTGGCCATGGTGTCATAGCTGATAAGTAACAGAGCCAGAATTCAAAGCCCTGGCCAGGCATGGTGGCTCATACATGTAATCCCAGCACTTTGGAAGGCCAAAGTTGGTGGATCACCTGAGGTCAGGAGTTTGAGACCAGCCTGGCCAACATGGTGAAACCCCATCTCTACTAAAAATACAGAAATTACCTGGTGTGGTGTCAGACGCCGGTAATCCCAGCTACTTGGGAGGCTGAGGCAGTAAAATCGCTTGAACCTGGAAGGCGGAGGTTGCAGTGAGCCAAGATTGCACCACTGGACTCCAGCCTGGGTGATGGAGTGAGACTCCGTCTCAAAAAAAAAAAAAAGAATTCAAAGCCCTGCAGCCTGGCCACCCCCTCCCCAAGCCTGAGATCTTGACCCCTCTCACTGAGCCATAGAAATGTAACATGGGGTCCAGTCTACTGCCTGTAGAGCCTGATTGGTGAGTGAAGCAGCAAGGGAAGAGGAAGTACAGGTCCCATGACTGCAGCCCCAGACACCAGCCCCAGCAGGCCTCCACAGCTGCTACTGGGTAGCAGTCAGGCCAGAACTGGAGCTGCCTCTCTGGCTCCAGGTGGCTGGTTCCTCCCCTCCAAGCCTCAGATCTGGTGCTGTGGAGGGGGCACAATAATTCCAGATGGTTTAGGCTGCTGGCAGCCTCCAACAAGATCCACCAGGTGCAGATGCAGAAACCCAGGATGGCCGTGTGCCCCATAAGGGCAGGACCTGCACCTGTCTTAACCCCTGCTGGGAGCCTGAGCCTAGCGGAGCCTAACACACTGCAGGCACTCAGTAAAAGCACAACATTGGACTTCTAGCTAACATAAAGATGAATAATTAGGCTGGGTGCAGTGCCTCGCCCCTGTAATCCCAATACTTTGGAAGGCCAAGTGGGAGGATTGCTTCAGCTCAGGAGTTTGAGACCAGCCTAGGCTAGGCAACATGGTGAAACCCTGCCTTTATAGAAAATATAAGAATTAGCCAGGCATGGTGGCACGCACCTGTTGTTCCAACTACTAGGACTGAGGCAGGAGGATTGCTTGAGCCCAGGAAGTTGAGGCTACAGTGAGCCATGATGGTACCAATACACTCCAGCCTGGGCAACAGAGTGAAATCCTGTCTCAAAGAAAAAAACTGGATAATTAGCAAAATCACAACTTTTCAGAGCTGAGGTCCCAGGGAAATCAACCAATCTCCAAGGACAGAAGGGACCTGATGGCACAGATGCCAGACACCATACAAACTTAGAAGAAGAATTCAACTGCTATGATTTGAATGTGTCCCCAGAAATTTAATACCCAATGCAACAATGTTGGGAGGTGGAGCCTAATGACAGGACTCTGCCTTCAGGAATAGATGGATTAATGCTATTATCACAGGAGTGGGTTCATTAATTGCAGGAGTGGGTTTCTAGTTTGTTTTTGTTTTTTTTTGAGATAGAGTCTTGATCTGTCACCCAGGCTGGAGTACAGTGGCGTGATCTTGCCTCACAGCAATCACCGCCTCCCAGGATCAAACAATTCTCCTGCCTCAGCCTGCCAAGTAGCTGGGATTACAGGTGTCTACCACCACACCTGGCTAATTTTTGTAGGTTTAGTGGAGATGGGGTTTCACCATGTTGGCCAGGCTGTTCTTGAACTCTTGACCTCAGGTGATCCACCCACCTTGGCCTCCAAAAATGTTGGGATTACAGGCATGATCCGCCATGCCTGGCCTGGAGTGGGTTTCTTATAAAAGGATAAGTTTGGCTCCTTCTGCTCTCTCTTGCCCTCTCTGCCCTTCTGCCATGGGATGACATAGCAAGAAGGCCCTTGCCAGATGCTGACCCTTTGATCTTGGATTTCCCAGCCTCTAGAACCATGTGCCAATAAATTTCTGTAATTATAAATTACCCAGTCTATGGCATTCTGTTATAGCAGCAGAAAATGGACTAAAACATCAGCTAAAAATTTCAGCAACTTGCTGAATGTGGAGTGCAAACTACTGTGAAATATAGAATCTCTAGGAGCTGCAGACACAAGGAGAATTTTTATGCATTCTCAGGCTCTTCTCTAGGTACATCACCACATGCTCATAAGAAAGGTTGGGGCAGGGCAAGAGGCCCGAGAAAGTCCCCTGCAGTCCCTGCAAGAAAGTATGAAGCTCCTCTCACTGTCTCTTATTTCCATTCTCTCCTTTATGGGACAAAAGCCTTAAGCAGTGGGGTCAAGGTGGGAAAGGCCCTTAAGGCACAGGTGAAGACCCATTGCAGGTGAGGGAATCAAACAGAAAAATGCTTTTATTTTTAGGGGAAGGGCAGAAATACATCTTGGGCTCAAACCATTAATCTCACCTGCTACTAGGGGAGGAGCAGGAGCTCTGAGACCCAGCTCCTGCCTAAAACTGGAACTGACCCAGAATAATGGAGAATGCCACCCCAATCCGCCAACATCACTGCCCAAAAAAAACAGGCTTAAAAGCACTAATAACAAGTTACAGTTGTGGGTCTGCTGGGAGGAAAGGCAAGAATGCAGGGAGATACGCTCTCTGGGGAGCGAATGCAAAGAGAAGACCTAAAACTGAGGGTAGGCTGGGTGCAGGGGCTCCCTCTTATAATTCCAGCACTTTGGGAGGCTGAGATCAGGAGTTCGAGACCAGCCTAGCCAACATGGTGAAACCCCATCTCCACTAAAAATACAAAAAATTAGCTGGGCGTGGTGGCACGTGCCTGTAATCCCAGCTACTCAGGAGACTGCGGCAGGAGAATCGCGTGAACCCAGGAGGCAGAGGTTGCAGTGAGCCAAGATCGCACCACTGTACTCCAGCCTGGGTGCCAGAGCAAGACTCCATCTCAAAAATTAAAAAAAACGGGAGGCTGAGGCAGGAGAATGGCGTAAACCTGGGAGGCGGAGGTTGCAGTGAGCTGAGATCCGGCCACTGCACTCCAGCCTGGGCGACAGAGCGAGACTCCGTCTCAAAAAAAAAAAAACTGAGAGTGGATCGGACATTGGGAAAAAACCTTCTAGCAAGTCAGGCCCCACCCTCAACACTTAGTGATACTAGAGGAATGTCAAGCAGCCCGAGGAAGAAAAATGGGCAAAAGATTCGAATAGGCTCAGTGTGGTGGCTCACGCCTGCAATCCCAGCACTTTGGGAAGCTGGAGGATCACTTGAGACCAAAAGTTCAAGATCCTGTCTCAAAAAAAGAAAAAAAAAAGATTTGAATAATACATTTCATCAAAGAAGATACATGTATGGTAAATAAGCACATGAGGAGATGCTCGGCGTGATTAGTTAAGCAAGGTGATGCTAGAGAACTGTGAGGCCCTGTGAGCAACAGAGCAACACCAAATCCCAAAGCCAGCTTAACTCCTGGCTAGACTGACTAGCTCCCTACATGAAAGGCCTGGCAAAAGCAGCAGCATTGACCAGGCACAGGGGCTCACACCTGTTGTTTTTTGGGGGGTCGGTTTGGGTTTTTTGTTTTGTTTTGTTTGAGACAGTCCTGCTCTGTCACCCAGGCTGGAGTGCAGTGGCACAATCTCAGCTTACTGCAACCTCCACCTCCCAGGTTCAAGTGATTCTTCTGCTTCAGCCACCCAAGTAGCTGGGATTACAGGCGCCCGCCACCACGCCCAGCTCATTTTTGCATTTTTAGTAGAGATGGGGTTTTGCCATGTGATGGCCCCATCTCTATGCCATGCAATCGTGTTTTGGGAGGCTGAGGTAGGAGGACCACTTGAGGCCAGAAGTTCAAGAGCAGCCTGGGAAACATAGCAAGACCCTGTCTCTACAAAATATAAATGAATTAGCTAGGTATGTGGAATATGCCTGCAGGAGGCTGAGGCAGCAGCATTACTTGAGCTCGGAGTTCAAGGCTGCAGTGAGCTGTGATTGCCCCACTACACTTCAGCCTGGGCAATAAAGCAAGACACTGCTTCAAAAAAAAAAAAGATAGAAGAAGTAAGCCCGTTTGCAGGTTTAAATACTATTTATCTCAGTCTCTATTATCCTACGCAAGATCCCAGCTTTCAACCAAAAAACATGAGACATACAGAGAAGCAAGAAAAGCAACACACTGTGAAGGGATAAAGCAATCAACAGACTCAGACTGAGATGACCCAGATGTTGGAACTTTTAGAGAATTTTAATAATTATATTAATATGTTAAAGGCAATGGGGGAAAAGGTGAATAGCATGTACCAACCGTTGGGGAATTTCATTAAAGAGATGGAAACTATAGGAAAGAATAAATAAAATGCTAGAAATGAAAGTCACAGTAAAAGAGACTGACTTTGACAGGCTCATCAGAAGACTCAACATAGCTGGGGAAATAATCAGTGAACCTGGGCCATGAGCAGTGGCTTATGCCTGTAATCCCAGCACTTTAGGAGGATTGCTGCAGGCCAGGAGTTTGAGACCAGCCTGGGCAACATAGTGAGACCCTGTATCTACACAAAACAATTTTTAAGAATTAGCCAGGTGTGGTGGTGCATGTCCATAGTCCCAGCTACTTGGGAGGCCGAGGCCATAGGATCGTTGGAGCCCAAGAGTTTCAGACTGCAGTGAGCTATGACTGTGCCCCTGCATTCCGGCTTAGGTGACAGAGTAAGACCCTGTCTCTAAGGAAAGAAAAAGAAGAAGAAAATAAGGGGGAAAAAAAAAAAAAAACAACCAGAAACAGAACAGAGCATCCTATAGCTGGGAGGCAATATAAAACAGTCTTAAAAAATACATGTAATTAGAATGCCAGAAGAAGAAAAGGATCAGATGGATGGAAGAAATATTTGAAATTTAAAATACCAGGCCAGGCGCAGTGGCTCATGCCTGTAATCCTAACACTGTAGGAGGCTGAGATGGGAGGGTCATTTGAGGCCAGGACATTGAGACCAGCCTGGTCAACATAGCGAGACCCCATCTCTCTATTATTTTAATAAAAGGAAAAAAATTATAAAACGCCATAAATTTTCCAAAATTGGTGAAAGACATCAAACAACAGATCCAAGAAGCTCATGGACATAAATGTAAAACCTGAAACTGTAAAACTTCTAGAAGAAAATACAGAAGAAAACCCTTGTGACCTTCGGTTTCTTTGCTACAACACCAAAAGCACAAAGAAAAATACTGGTGGCCAGGTGTGGTGGCTCCTGCCTATAATCCCAGCACCTTGGGAGGCCGAGGTGGGTGGATCACTTGAGGTCAGGAGTTTGAGACCAGCCTGGCCAATATGGTGAAACTCGTCCCTATTAAAAATACAAAAATTAGCCAGGCATGGTGGCTCATGCCTGTAATCTCAGCTGCTCCAGTGGCTGAAGCATGAGAATTGCTTGAACCCAGAAGTCAGAGGCTGCAATGAGCCAAGATGATGCCACTGCACTCCAGCCTGCACAACAGAGTGAGACTCTGTCTCAAAAAAGAAAAAAAAAAGGAAATTATCTAGAAAATAAAAAGACAACCTGCAGAATAGGGAAGACATTTACAAATCGTATATCTGATATGGAGTACTATCCAGAATATATAAAGAACTCCTATAACTCAGCAACAAAAAGACCAAGCAACCCAATTTAAAAACAGTTAAGGATGGCCAGGCACCGTAGCTCACGCCTGTAATCCCAGCACTTTGGGAGGCCAAGGGGGGTGGATCACAAGGTCAGGAGATCGAGACCATCCTGGCTAACACGGTGAAACCCCGTCTCTACTAAAAATATTTTAAAAATTAGCCAGGTGTGGTGGTGGGCACGTATAGTCCCAGCTACTCGGGAGGCTGAGGCAGGAGAATGGCGTGAACTCGGGAGGCGGAGCTTGGTGTGAGCAGAGATTGTGCCACTGCACTCCAGCCTGGGTGACAGAGAGAGATTCTATCTCAAATAAATAAATAAATAAATAAAATAAAAATAGGTAAGGACCAGGCATGGTGGCTCATGCCTGTAATTCCAACATTTTGGGAGGCCGAGGATGGTGGATCACCTAAGGTCAGGAGTTCAAGACTAACCTGGCCAACACGGCAAAAATACGAAAATACAAAAATTAGCTGGGCAGGGTGGTGTGTGCCTGTAGTCCCAGCTACTTAGGAGGCTGAGGCAGGAGAATCACTTGAACCCAGGAGGCTGAGGTTGCAGTGAGCTGAGATCATGCCACTGCACTCCAGCCTGAACGACAGAGCAAGACTGGCTCAATAAAATAAAATAAAACAATAAAATAAAATAAAAACATCGCTATGATAATGCAGTGAATACCTGGGAATGTGGCTTTAGCTGGAAATAGGGTCTTTGCAGATGTAATCAAGTTAAGATGAGGTCTTTAGGGTGGGCCATAATCCAGTTTGATTGATGTCTTTATAAGAAGAAGAGAGGCCCATAGGAAGAAGATGGCCATGTGATGAGAGACAGAGACTGAAGTGAGGCAGCTGCAGGCCAAGGAACGCGAAGCGTTGACGGCCACCACCAGAGGCTAAGAGGCCATGAAAGGCCCACCCAGTGTCTCAGAGGGAGCATGGCCCTGTTGACACCCTGATTTTGGACTCGAGTCCCTAGAACTATGAAAGAATAAGCTTCTTTTTTTTTTTTTGAGATGGAGCCTCGCTGTGTTGCCCAGGCTGGAGTGCAGTGGCAGGATCTCAGCTCACTGCAACCTCCACCTCCCAGGTTCAAGCAATTCTCCTGCCTCAGCCTCCCAAGTAGCTGGGACTACAGGGATCTGCCACCATGCCCGGCTAATTTTCGTATTTTTAGTAGAGACGGGGTTTCGCCATGGTGGCCAGGTTGATCTCGAACTCCTGACCTCAAGTGATCTGCCCGCCTCAGCCTCCCAAAGTTCTGGGATTACAGGCATGAGGCACCGACCCCGACCAGTGAAAGAATAATTTTCTGTTGTTTTAAGCCACCCAGTTTGTGGCACGTTGTTGGCAACTGGAAAGCCAGCATCCCTGCCCATAAACCTAAGATGACTGTGGAGAGACTGCATTCGCATAAGGATGTTTTCATTGTCCAGGGAGCATGGAGCTCCTCCCGGGCCAACAGAGGTGCTGCCATCAGTCTGTGGAAGTGGACTCAGCTTCCTGCCTCCTGGCTGGCCTGGTCTCCAGACACCTGAGGGACTGGGCCCCGGAATGCACTGCTTCTCCAAGCCACAGACCCTCTGCTGTGACAGCCACCATCCTTCTAGGTACTTCCAAATCCCTGCAGAGGCTTTGAAAATGCTCCTTATGGGCCGGGCGCGGTGGCTCAAGCCTGTAATCCCAGCACTTTGGGAGGCCGAGACGGGCGGATCACGAGGTCAGGAGATCGAGACCATCCTGGCTAACACGGTGAAACCCCCATCTCTACTAAAAAATACAAAAAAAGCTAGCCGGGCGTGTTGGCGGGCGCCTGTAATCCCAGCTACTCGGGAGGCTGAGGCAGGAGAATGAGGTAAACCCAGGAGGCGGAGCTTGCAGTGAGCTGAGATCCGGCCACTGCACTCCAGCCTGGGCGACAGAGCGAGACTCCGTCTCAAAAAAAAAAAGAAAATGCTCCTTATGGTCAGGCGCGGTGGCTCACACTTGTAATCCCAGCACTTTGGGATGCCGGGGCAGGCAGATCACTTGAGGTCAGGAGTTCGAGGCCAGCCTGACCCACATGGTGAAACCCCATCTCTACTAAAAATATAAAAATTAACAGGGCATGGTGGCAGGTGTCTATAATCCCAGCTGCTTGGGAGGTTGAAGTAGAATTGCCTGAACCCGGGAGGGGGAGGTTGCAGTGAGCCAAGATCAAGCCACTGCTTCTGCCTCACGGTAGCGACCCCACAGGAGTTGGGGGACTGTTCTCCAGGTGGAAGAGGCAGGTCGAGGAGAGCCCGGGTATTTCAAACCACCCTACTCTGGGAATTTCCTGGTGATACATGCGAAGCTCATGCACTCTGAGCCTGACAGCCTGGAGGCCTGTCATTCCCAGGACCATTCTCAGGGGACCACCCCACCCCCTCCAACAGATGGAAGGACCTGATTTGCAGCAGACAAGCACACCTGGGGGACCCAGATACATCCTGGTAGGAACCAGCCCTCACACACAGGCCTGGCAAAGCCTCTCCTTGAACAGGCCTCTTCCCTCACTGTCTTCATCCCTCCAGCCCCCACCCCCAAGGTCTGCTGGTGCAGCACCCTCTGACAGTCCAGTGAGTTCATCCATCTGGAAGGGAGGTTCATGCAGCCTTCTGGAGCTAGGAACATTCTGGAAGGGGGTCCAGGCTAGTAGGAAAATAAAGCATGACATCAAGATTCTGGGCTCTCTTGGCTGGGCACAGTGGCTCATGCCTGTAACCCCAGCACTTTGAGAGCCTGAGGCAGGCAGATCACTTGAGCCCAGGAGTTTGAGACCAGCCTGTCCAACATAGTGAGACCCCATCTCTACAAAACCAAACAAAACAAAAAACAGAAAATAACAAAAAACTTAGCCAGGTACGGCGGCATGTGCCTTTGGTCCCGGTTACTTGGGAGGCTGAAGCGGAAGGATTGCTTCACTCCAGGAGGTCAAGGCTGCAGTGAGCCATGATCATGCCACGGCACTCCAGCCTGAGCAACAGAGTGAGGCCTTGTCTAAAAAAATAAAAAGAAAGGAAGAAAAAAAAAAGAATCTGGGCTCTCTTGAGCTTGAAGCTTGAAGTTCGGGTGCATGTGTGTGCGTCTTGTGTGCATGTGTTTGAGTGGTTGTGTGTCTGTGTGCACATGTGTGAATGTGTACTGAACTGGAGCATAGGCGCTCTCTGAATTCAACAAGGCCCACTCCAGATGGCTCTCCACCCTGAAACGTTTTCCCCAGGAAACGCGTTTAAACACCATTTCACCTCCTTTCTTTCCCCAGTCACTGTTGGTCACAGTGGCCCCAGCCTCCCATCCTCCGATCAGAAGGTCTTTTTCTGCCTGGTGCTCCCCAGCTCGTGACCAACTTCCAGGTAGAGTAAAGGATTAAATGGAAGGCACAATAAGAAGTGAAACAATTAGAATTTCTGCCTCATTATCATGGTAATCTTATCAGTCGGATAATGAGGTATTAATGGAGATTTAATGTGCATCTCATAACAGAATCCCTTGGAGAAAACACACAGGGAAATTGCTGTAAATCCACTTAATGATGGAGAAGTCCCAAAACACCATATTCCAAAGGATGAAAAATGCAGGATGCAAATGAGAAAGAATCAAGGTCAATAACACCGCGGGGACGGGCCTAACGGCAGATCTGGAGATATATGTAATAAAAATTGCATGTTGCTTTTAAACCTCACCCTCTGTTGTTTTCAAATGTGCATTCCTAGTAATGAAACACAGACGTGCAGCCAGAATGATTTGTATGTTTTAGAAACCATAGGGGGGATGGAAACATGTCTCCAAACCCATCAGGCCCCCCACGGGGAGCCATGGGAAACGGGGTGTTTTACCGGGAGGCTTCCGAAGGAAGTGGGGCGGCGGAAGAGTCCCTGTCTGAATTCAAGGTCATTTGGGAAACACCAGCGGGAGGGAGACAAGTGCATTGACTTCCACTCCTTCATTCAACAAATGTTTGTCAGCCCCTGACCAGTCAACCCGGAAACACAAAGGACACACACAGATGCAAAGCCCATGGCAAATGCTGCGATGGAGAGCGCGCCTGCGATGCGCCAGCCGCTGCTGAAACGCCTCCGTGGATCATCTCAATTCCATCAGCAACACGGGGAAGCAGAAACGATGAAGACTTTTTAGATGAAAAACTGAAGCTCAGAGAAACTAGGTGCCTCAAGTTGCTCCTTGGCCTGAATATCACCAGCACTCCATTAGGTAGAGCCCTACGAAATGTCCCGTATTCGTTGGCTTGAGATTTATAATAAGGGACATGGTATAGGGTTCCAGCTAATCTTTTATTTCCTGGTTAGGGATCCTTTCGAGACTTGGGAGCCTCTAACAAGAATGACAGAATCGAGGGACAGGAACTCTGCACTGAGCTGAAGATCGAAGAATCCAAGGAGCTGCCAGCTCCGTGGCCTCACAGGGGACAAGGGACAGATCCCTCTGCTCCTCCCACAGCTGCTGAACTCACATGTCCCACACCAGCAGCGGGTGCCGAGCACGTGGAAAGGAAGACCCGAAACATCCCACACACTGAAAGCAATTCATGAATCGGAAAATGCTAAGCAAATGTTGGCTGTTTGGCTCTTATAATTTGTTGATAATAATGAATAACCTTGGGCCTCCCAGATGTTTCCTGGGATTGAAGGTAAAGTTAGCTCTATTTTTAGGAACCCCGATAAGAGGAGTTTCAAGGCCACCAAGAGTAGGGTGACCAACAGTCCTGGTTTGCCTGGGGCTGTCCGGGACCCTGAGAGTCTAGCCTTCCCTCTTGGGCAAAGTGACCAACCATCTCAGTTTGCTCAGGATTGAGGAGTTACCTTGGATGTGGAATTATTCAGGACCCAACCTAGAATGGAGGCACCAGGCTGGTTCAATCCAGCGCTGGGCAAGCGGACCCTGCCTGCCAGGCTCCATGCTGGGTCCCCAAGTCAGCAGTAGCTATAGCCTTTTCTCGTCCTGGGCTGTCTGGGGAACCCTGGGGCCTCTGTCTTAGTGACAGCCAATGTGTGTACGAGGGCCAAGGAGGAAGACACAGAAGGACGCTTCAACACACAGCTATGGGCAGGGTTCCAGAAGGACCACTGAACATCCAATGTGTCCCTTATTCCTCGCAGGAATCCTGGCAGCCAGGAGCTCGTGAGCCCGCTTTACAGATGAGGAAACTGAGTCACAGGCTGCTGAAGGAGCTTGCCCAGCATCACAAGCAGCCAGTGAGCTGCTGAGGGGCTGAAGGATGACGAGACCCCACTTAAGGACAGGTGTGGCCCCCAGAGAACAAGTCGGTCCCAACCAGGGGAAAGGCGGAACTCAGTGGCATTTCTGGAGTCTTGCAGCTGTATTCCACTTAATCACAGACTGCAAATTGAATGAAGCTAAGGCAGTGTTGCCGCCTTGAATTTCCCCCAGGCCCTGTTTAATGAATAAATAGGCGTGATTTGTAATTAGCTTAGCCATCGTGTGAATGCTTCCAGAGCACCTGAAGTGAGTTAAACATGCCCCCTGCAAACTTGTCGACAGTATTCATTCACTCAGCAAACATCTCTTCCTGGTCCACCGTGCATGCAACCAAATGATCATGTGTTGCTCTGCCATGGACATAATGAGAAAAATTGGGATTTTGTTGGTCTGGAAAGATGGAGACACAGTGTCCTCATCAGTCCTGCCTCCCAGGTGGAAGCTGAACGCTGCAAGCTCAGTTTTTGTTGGCAGACACTAGAAACCCCCAGAACAATCTGCCATCCTCTCCCTGAACCAGCCTTGAAGAGAATCCCACAACCACCAGCAGGAAAGTCTCCTGGTGGCTAACGCCACCCTACAGAGGGGTGCGAGGCTGGGCCCTGGGTCTTCACCAACCTGGGCTGCCTTTCTTTTGTGCAAGCAGCTGCCTGCTTCCCGCGGCTGCAGTTGGAGTCTGCTAACTCCTGCCAAGCTACCGGGCGCCCTGTACCATTTATCCTGTTACCGGGACTGCATATCAGTTTTTCCTAGTTTCCATGCTAATCATGTGGCTGCTGCTGAAATTCCAAATCCTGATATTCCCCTGCTCTGGGCAGGTGGGAGGGCCCGTCGGCACAGGTAGCCTTCTTGATTATCCGCATGTTTTCTAGCAAAGGGGTTTCCATTCATCTTCATCATGGGCTCAATCTGTGCACAGAGAGGAGGCATCCGCCCTGGCGGGGACTCTCCACCCAGTCACCTGGAGGCTTTCCCTCATCTGTTCCTCTGCCTTCACGGCCGCATTTATATTCCGCCTGCCCTGCTGCTTCCTCTGGGGCCTGCGGGGGATCCTCAGCACCAGGCCTTCTCCTCTGGGCCCTGTCTGTGAGCCCAGGTGCCAGCCTGCTGCAAGGAGGAGGCGCGGGTCACCCACCCCTTCTCCTCCTGAATCAGGAGGTGGAGACTGTCAGTCTGTCCTTACCACGACCTTGACACTGGAAAGTGGCCCTGGGCTGTGTGTGGAAAAGGGGGTCTTCCCTGCTCCAGCAACTCAAATTCAATCTGATCTGCTGATGCCGGCTGGGCACCAGGCTTCATGCCGGCACCACAGATGCCCGGGTGTCTGGTACTGCCCTTGAGGGACTCGAGTGCACAGGGGAAGTACACACCAGGATCAGGATAATAAGGATCTGCTATGGGCACCATCCTGTACAGTTTGCAACACTCCTTCTGCTCCCCAGTTCACATGAGCCCCCACAACCCTGTGAGGCTCATTTTGTGAAGGGGAGATAGGATCCCTTAGTAGCTAAAAGTACAGATTTGGGCATCCTCTAGACCTGGATTTGGATCCTGGCTCCGCCTTGCATTTTCTGTGTGGCTTTGAATAAACCCCTTTGCGTTTATTCATCTTCCTCATCTGTGAACTGCAGCCCTTACAATGCCCACTACCAGGTGAAGGCTCTGTGAGGTCATGTGGGAAGCATCAGCCCGGGGCCTGCACACGGAGTCTCGCTGTCTGGAGTGTGGTGGCATGATCTCAGCTCACTGCAACCTCCACCCCTAGGTTCAAGCGATTCTCCTGCCTCAGCCCCACAAGTAGCTGAGATTATAGGCACACACTACCACACCAAGGCTAACTTTTGTGTTTCTTTTTATTGTGATTTCTGGAGATGGAGCTTCACTCTTGTTGCCAAGGCTGGAGTGCAATGGTGAGATCTTAGCT
>NC_045447.1:13188738-13367270 GCF_002776525.5 Piliocolobus tephrosceles
CTTCACTCTTGTTGCCAAGGCTGGAGTGCAATGGTGAGATCTTAGCTCACTGCAACCTCCACCTCCCAGGTTCAAGCAATTCTCCTGCCTCAGCCTCCCAAGTAGCTTGCATTACAGGCATGCGCCACCATGCCCAGCTAATTTTGTATTTTTAGTAGAGATGGGGTTCCACCATGTTAGCCAGGCTGGTCTTGAACTCCTGACCTCAGGTGATCTGCCTGCCTCAGCCCCCAAAGTGCTGAAATTACAGGTGTAAGCCACTACCAGGCCTAACTTTTGTGTTTCTAGTAGAGACAGGGTTTCACCATGTTGGCCAGGCTGGTCTCAAACTCCTGACCTTGAGTGGTCCACCCGCCTCAGCCTCCCAAATTGCTGGGATTACAGGCATGAGCCACCATGCCCAGCCATGAAGAAGGTTTTGGAACTCGAGGCATGGCCGTGACTAACAACGTACAGGAGCCACCGCAGAGCACCTTCCCAGAGAATGGGACAGGCGGCTCCCACAGTTCTCAGGACTGTGTCCAGCGGGATCTTACGGTGTTGACACCTGTGGCCTGGGTTCAGGTCACTGGCTGTGGCTCGGGGCTGTCGCTGCATCTGTAAGATTGGAATAATAACCTTGTCATCGGGCTGCTAGAAAAAAGTTTTCTATTGGGAATAATGGTTATTTGCCACAATGCAGAGTAGGCAGAGAGGAACCTGGTGTGTCTGCCTGGATGCATTTTGGGCTCTGGCCACAGCTGTCTCATGAAGGGCTTGGTGCAAGGCCATTCAGGCTCTGAGAGCCGATTCCCTGTTCAGGAGCCCCCTGCCCTCCTGGGCATCCTCAAAGATGCCCCAAGGCTCCTCCAGAGAGGGCTGAGGGCTGCCTTCGCTTCTTCTTTTCAGCCAATGGTTTGTACCTGTCCTTGGCCACAAGATGTCACCCAAGGAACAGCAAAGCCAGGGACTGAGAGGAAACTGGCCAGCCCAGAGACGAACCCACGGGGTGGCAGACTTGGGAGAAAGGGGGGGGTGGAGTGCAGAGAAGCCTCGGAGGCAGCGTGCTGCGGTGGCTGCAAATCTCAGGATTTCTAGCAGAACCAGAACGGGGCACCATTGCTGCCGAGGACACCGATTTGTAGATGCCACCTAAAGATAAAAAATAAATTCGAAAATAATAACAGGGACAAAAATCCCACCTTCCCAGAGTAAAATTAAACCCTGCTAGCCAGATAAGGGGCTGCTCACAGACAAGACACTTTGGTGTGATCAGGGCTGCAACCCAGGCAGGCACTGAGCTGGGCACATGGCATCCTCATCCCGGCCCTGTGCTTGCTGGGGTAGGAGCGGACACAGGAGAGGCGACCTGGTGTGGCACAGCCTCTGCCCGCCCTAATTCTACCCAGTCTCCACTGGGTTTGGGGCTTTGGGGCACTCTGTCTTCCCAGAGGACGTGAAGAACTATCTGGCCCTGGACCACGACAGGGGTAGTCCCTGTCCCAGCAGGGCCTGAGTGTGGAAGGAAAAGATAGTGGAATCCCCGCCCTGAAGCTTTACTTTCTGCCTCTCATCCATTCCCATCTGCAAACATTAGGGACACCTGCCATTTGGGGACATGCCATCCCCGAGGAGAGCACAGGCTCCAGGGAGACACTGCTCTGGAGAGGGAGGGATGGGGGTGAGGCCTCATCGAGGAGGAGGCAGGAGGGGGCACCTGCGGTTTTCCTGCAGAAGCGTCATCTGAGGCAGGAGGAAGGACCTCAGGGGAGGCAGTCAGATCTCGACATCGGCAAAGGCTGAGAGGCCAGCAAAGGGCAGCACTTTGGGAAAGGTGATGGTTTTCAGGGGCTGGCGTGGGGCTGGCTGGAGGGGAATGAGAAGGACTAGAGGCATGTGGCTGAAAAGGCAGGGTGGAACCCAGGTAGGAAAGAGAAGGTTTTAGGCAGAAGAGGAATCTGCTCAGACTTAACGAATTCTTTTTTTTTTTTGAGACGGAGTTTTGCTCTTGTTGCCCAAGCTGGAGTGCAATGGCGTGATCTCGGCTCACCGCAATCTCCACCTCCCATGTTCGAACAATTCTCCTGCCTCAGCCTCCCGAGTAGGGATTACAGGCATGCGCCAACACGCCCGGCTAATTTTGTATTTTTAATAGATACGATGTTTCTCCATGTTGGTCAGGCTGGTCTCGCACTCCCAACCTCAGGTGATCTGCCCATTTCTGCCTCCCAAAGTGCTGGGATTACAGGCGTGAGCCACTGCACCTGGCCAGACTTGATGAATTCTAAGGGCACCTAGGAGAAGGGGTGAGAGGGCGGCAGGGAAACTAGGAGGCAGTTGTGATCGTGGAGGTGGAAAAACTGGCTGTGGCAGTCGGGGACAGGTTTAAAAGATTTCCTGGCCAGCCACAGTGGCTCACACCTGTAATCCCAGCACTTTGGAGACCATCACTTGAGGTCAGGAGTTCGAGACCAGCCTGGCCAACATGGTGAAACACCGTCTCTACCAAAAATACAAGAATTAGCCAGGCATGGTGGCATCCACCGGTAGTCCCAGCTTCTCAGGAGGCTGAGGCAGGAGAATCGCTTGAACCCAAGAGGCAGAGATTGCAGTGAACCGAGATTGTGACACTGCACTCCAGCCTGGGCGACAGAGTGAGACCCTGACACGCACACACACACGCGCGCACACACACACACACACCACAAAAGAGACATTTCCCAAGGGCCCCTCAGGAGGTTCGGGCAATCCAGAGACTGGGCCAGTGAAGAAGGCTGGGCAGCAGCAGGCATGAGTGACAAAGAGGTGTGCGGGGTGGGGCACGTAGGGATGAAAGTATCTGGACCCAGAAAGGCATCACGTGTCTGGAACCGCTTCACTGTGGTTACTGTTTATGACCACAGTGGAAAGGGACTTGAGCTCACAGCCCAGCCTGTTAGTTGATAAATCGCCTCCTGGGTACAGTGTCCAATATTTGGGTGATGGGTACGTTTAGAAACCCAACCCCCATCATTACGCATGTAATACCCATGTAACAAACAAGCACAGGTACCTCCTGAATCTAGAATAAAACAAAAAATAGCTTCTCTCGGCTGCCCATGGTGGCATCACCCCCGCCAGCAAGGGGCTGTGCCCCACTGAGTACTTGCTGCCCTTAGCCAAATGCCTCGGCCAGATGCAGATATCAACCAGCAGGGACTGGCAAGAACTGTGACAGCTGCAGGGCTGGTTGCTGCTGCTCTTGCCTTTGCAGGTTGCTGTGCGTCGCAGTCCAGGAAACCTCTAGAACAAGGATCACAGAAGCAGTAGAGAACATTTTAACTCCTAGCCTTTCATCCTATTACAAAGGAGGATTTGAACAGAACATGAGTAGGAGAAAAGCTAATGTTATTTTAGGTGTCAGCTTACCTGCTGGCAAGGCTAAGATTAGAGCAGCTCATAGGAGAATTGTGGTTTTGAATCACCCAGATAAAGGTGGATCTACCTACTTAGCAAGCAAAATTAATGAAGCAGAAGATTTGCTAGAAGCAACCACCAATCATTGATGGATGCTCAGGAACCCTGCTGAGGAAAAAAGGCAGGGAGGGGGACTTTTAAAAATCCTGCAAATCAATCTACAACACGATCTTCTTAATTTTCATACATGTATTGACCACAATCTTTTCTTCTCCCATTAAGCTATTATAACAATAAAAGATTAATAATGGCTAGGCATGGTAGCTCACACCTGTAATCCCAGCACTTTTGGAGGCTGAGGCAGGAGGATAGCTTGAGCCCAGGAGTTGGAGACCAGCCTAGGCAATATAGGGAGACTCCATCTACAAAAAATTAGCCAGGTGTGGCAGAATGCACCTGTAGTCCCAGCTACTCAGGAGGCTGAGGTGGGAGGATCACTTGAGCCTGGGAGGTTGAGGCTGCAGTGAGCCATGATCTCACCACTGTACTCCAGCCTGGGTGATAGAGCAAGACCCTGTCTCAAAAAAAAAAAAAAAAAAAAAAATTGCGATAACCAAAAAGGGCTCTGAGTAACTGCCCTGTGCATAGGTGGTCCTTGTGCTCCTGGCAAGTCCAGCTCAGGCCCTCCCTGGCAAGTGCCCTGCTGGCCGGTGTTGGAGGAGGCACCTTTCCAGGATTTCCTGGCCTGTCTCCTTACCCACAATATACCAGGTTAAAAAGAAGGTTGGGCCAGGCACAGTGGTTCATGCCTGTAATCCCAGCACTTTGGGAGGCCAAGGTGGGTGGATCACCTGAGGTTGGGAGTTCAAGACCAGTCTGGCCAACATGGTGAAACCCCATCTCTACTAAAAATACAAAAATTAGCCAGGCATGGTGGCACATGCCTGTAATCCCAGCTACTTGGGAGTCTGAGGCAGGAGAATCACTTGAACCTGGGAGGTGGAGATTGCAGTGAGACAAAATCGCGCCGTGGCACTCCAGCGTGGGCAACAGAGTGAAACTCCGTCTCAAAAAACAAAAAGCAGCTTAGGGCTTGAACTTGTGTTCAGTGACAAGACTATCAGGTCCCCTCTTGAGTCAGCTCAGTGGGCAGCCTTCCTGATCAAGGGTTCCGGACACCCCTGTGCTCCTGGCAGCCTCCACTGTGTCCCTGCACTTTCCCCACACCCCTCCATTAAATGACAGTACAGGAAAAAGAGTTCAAGATTTTACATAGATGGTAAAACTGCAGGGGATCCGTGAGGTAATAAAGCCCGAATCAGGAAACGCCCTTCAAAGGAGTCGCCACTTGCCTTAGGTCTGGTTAGAGGCAGAGCTCAGATTAGATCCATCTTCCAGTTCCTGAGCCTAGCAACATAACCAAACACCGCTGGGAGCCTGTGGATTTTCAGTAATGGCGGGAGTGGCCCAGGGAGGGAAAGGACCAGTTCAGGCTCATTGGTATGACCCACTTGGCTGTGAAGGGGCTTGTGGCGGGGGCATCCCTGAGGACGCTGTGACAGTCAACAGTCGGATGGCCCTGAGCACTTCCTGTCATCTGTCCCCTTCCATTGCACTCTCCTCACAGCGTGCTGTCCCAAAGCAGCAGCAGCAGATGCAGCCTCTGCTGTCACCACCACAGCCACATGAAAAGGAAAATAGGGTTCCCAGTGATCAAAATGTAAAGGGACCCAGGGGAGGGAATCCAGGCATGGAAGTCCACACATCAACCGTGGGAGGAGAAGTAGAAGAGGAGAAATGCTTTTACTTTCAGCAGAGGCAGCACTGGGGAAGCACAAGTCAAGTCAGAGGTCAAGGGCTGTGGGAACCAATGCAGTTATTTTACATGGGACACCAGTTATGAATGGACACAAAACAATCAAAATGAAACAACTAGCTGGGCGCGGTGGCTCACGCCTGTAATCCCAGCACTTTGGGAGGCCAAAGCAGGCGATCACTTGAGGTCAGGGGTTTGAGACCAGCTCGGCCAACATGGTGAAACCCCAGTCTCTACTAAAAACACAAAAATTAGCCAGGCATGGTAGCACGTGCCTGTAATCCCAGCTACTCAGGAGGCTGAAGCGGGAGAATCACTTGAACCTGAGAGGCAGAGGTTGCAGTGAGCTGAAATCGCACCACTGTACTCCAGCCTGGGTGACAGAGTAAGACTCCGTCTCAAAAAACAAACAAACGAACAAACATACAAACAAAAAACCATTTTAAAAGCTTAAACACAGGAAGATTAGACTCTAAGTATTTTTCGTACGTATATTTGGGTATGTCATTGAACACTATGATTCTCTGGAAATGTTTAGCAATTTGAGGCTAAAGAGTGTTACATAACAGGCAGTTATGAGTAAAGAAAATGCTTCATTCCAAGCATATAAAAAGAACTACCCTTAAAGGAGTCATTGGAGTGGCTGTAGGCTAACAGTTCTCATCCTTTTAAAGGGCCTTCCCCATTCATGCCTATTACCCTGGTGAGCTTTGGAGCCAAGTGTCTAAGAGTTAACCACTTTCATAGTGGATCACCCATTTTCATGAGCTTGAGTCAGACGGGGAGCTTGCTAGAAATGGAGATTCCCGGCATCTTCCCCAGACATTAATTCAATGGGTACGGGGTGGGATCATGAGTCTGCAGTTTTATGAACCTCCCCAGGTGGGCGATGCAGGTAGGCGGGCCACTGGTTCATTTCTCATCAAGTGCAAGCTCTCCTGGTGGTTCTCAAACTCTCTTGGAGAGGCTGGGCATGGCAGTTCACACCTGTAATCCCAGTACTTTGGGAAGCTGAGGCAGGAGGATCGCTTGAGCCCAGGAGTTCAAGATCAGAGCAGGCAACATAGCAAGACCCCATCTCTGGAAATTTTTTTTGAAATTAGCCAGGTGTTGTGGCATGTACCTGTGGTCCCAGCTGCTCAGGAGGCTGAGGCAGGAGGATCACTTGAGCCCAGGAGTTTGAGACCGCAGTGAGCTAGGATCATGCCACTGCACTCCAGCCTGGGCAATAGGGTGACACCCTGTCTCGAAAACAAAAACAAAAACTCTGGAAAATAAGTAAGTCACCGGGAGGACTTGTTTAAAGATTCCTGGTTCCCTCCCCTTTGGACTCTGATAGACCAACAAGAATACCAGGTGATTCTCAACAGGGAAGTTTGGGAAACAATTTATAGTACAACTCCCTAGAGCACCAAATCCTGGGCGCTACCCCCAAAGATGATCTAAGTGGTCGGGGTGGGTCACAGCCTATATTTGGACCAGCAATATGCTGAATTCCTAAACAGTTAACAGAAAAAAGGTTACCATAGTTTTCACATTCATTGTTTGCAACAGGTCCAAGGACTTGGAACTGAGAGCTGTTTCCGCTTTAGCATAAAATGTGGAAGGTGTTCTGGACTCCCACAATAGCCTATATGGTTCTTTTTTCATATATTTTTTTTCTGTTTTTAGACACAAGATCTCGCCCTGTTGCCCAGGCTGGAATGCAGTAGCCCGATCTGCAGCCTGGAACTCCTTGGCTCAAGCCATCCTCCCACCTTAGCCTCCCAAGTAGCTGAGACCATAGGCACACGCCACCATGCCTGGCTTATTTTAAAATAATTTTTTGTACAGACCAGGTCTCACTGTTTCCCAGACTGGCCTCAAACTCCTGAGCTCAAGTGATCCTCCCGCCATGGTTTTCCAAAGTGCTGGGATTACAGGCATGAGCTAAAACACTTTCTCTGGCCATGGGTCGTTTTTTGTTTGTTTGTTTGTTTAATCTATGGGCTATATTTTACTACCCTAAGTGGATGGAAAGGATTCTTCTGGAATGAAATAAGTGAAGCAAAAGCTCTTCACTGAATACTTCAATCCTTAGGTGGAGGACACATTAACGGCCAAGAGGAGCTTCAGCCCTGGTTTCTCTCTACAGGATCAGCACCCATTTTGCAGCAGCTCGGCAGGCAGGCTAGTGAAGCTAGTGTCAGTAGCTCAGCATCCTGTGGGGAAAAGCTACAGAGCCCTGTACTTGTGGAAAGGGTTGAGTGGGTACAAGCATAACAGCAGTCCAAGCGACACAGGTAAATTCCAAGTTGGCAAGAAAAGCTGAATGCTTTATTTGGTTCTAGGCGTCATACCACTCGTTTTAATATTGAAGAGTGGGCCGGGCACGGTGGCTCACACCTGTAATCCCAGCACTTTGGGAGGCAGAGGCAGGTGGATCACCTGAGGTCAGGGGTTTGAGACCAGCCTGACCAACATGGTGAAACCGTCTCTACTAAAAATATAAAATTAGCCGGGTGTAACGGCACATGCCTATATTCCAGCTACTCAGGAGGCTGAGCCAGGAGAATCGCTTGAATCTGGGAAGCGAAGGTTGCAGTAAGCCAAAATCATGTCATTGCACTCCAGCCTGGGTAACAAGAGCAAAACTCTGTCTCAAAAGAAAGAAAGAAAGAAAAACTACTGAACACAGCAAATGGAAATGGGCCCTAAGCAAGTTTTTAACTATTTCCTTTAAATGAAGTGCAATCAATATAAGAAAAGCGCCTTCCCACCAGCAAGGGAAGCCTGAAGAGTGAGTTAGTACCCCTTGTCAAAAATAACTTCCCTTGGCTGAAAAGATTAATAAAGGCCTAAGTGAATATTGTGATTAGATGGCAACACTTTTGCCTTCAGAATGAAAAATGAATAGCTACCAAATATAGGCGTCAGACAGAAACTGTTAAATCCATAGATGAAGGACTGGGTGCAGTGGCTCACGCCTGTAATCCTAACACTTTGGGAGGTTGAGGCGGGCAGATCACTTGAGCTCAGGAGTTTGAGACCAGCCTGGGAAACATGGCAAAATCCCATCTCTACAAAAAATACAAAAATTAGTCAGGTGTGGTAGCGTGTGCCTGTAGTCCCAGCTACTTGGGAGGCTGAGGCCGGAGGATCGCTTGAGCCCAGGAGGCAGAGGTTGCAGTGACCCGAAATTCCGCCTCTGCACTCCAGCCTGGGCGACAGAGCCAGACCCTGTCTCAAAAAAAAAAACAAACCCGTAGATGTTCACCATTGTGTTAGTTACTGCCAAGTCATTCTAGTTCCTTCTTGTGCCACACCTAGCAAACGCCCATCTTGTTCAGATGAAAAAGATGTGTGTGAATTCATGGAAAACATCAGAACATTCGGAAGTCAAATACGTTTTCAGAAATGCTTCTGAATATAAAATAGATGACAGAAACATAAAACCCAGCGAATCAAACTGCTCTCCCTTTTTAATCAGTTTTATAGAATGTTTTACAGTACTACTCACATTAGGAGACAGGATGGGTTCCCTGTACATATACAAGATTGTGCAAGCTCATTAATTGAGACTTATAGAAAGGTTTCATCAGTTTCAAAAGAGGCAGTACAGCTTTTTAATCCAGGTGAAGCACAAGAAGAATCCAGTAGACAGGAGAGTATTAATTTGACAGAGATGAATTCCCCTGGTGCACGGCCCCTACCCACACTGTCTGCCATTATCCAAGTGGAGACGTCCTCTTGAATTGAACCCTTGATGAGGTCAGGCCTGTGGAATGCGGCAGCTCCAGGGTCACTCCATAGCTCAATCACAACTTAACACGGAAGCAAACTATATTTTCATTTCTCCAAGTGTTCTCAAGAGCAATAAAGCTATTCCTTGTCCTACTACTTTCTAACTTACATTCTAAAATATATTAAGTAATTTTTAACCTGGCAAAGTTCTCAAGCATTTTGGCATTTAGAGTATCGCAAATACCTCATCACTGTTAATCCACTTACTAAAAATCCTTTGGGCTTCAAGATCATTTTGGATTTACTTTCCTCAAAATTAAAGCAATTGTGTACAAAATAAACTCACTAAATATTTAAAAAGAGAGACAACAGATTTTCCTTTAAAGAAACAAAGCAGGAAGAGACAGGAGAGAAAAATCTAGGAAGCACCAATTGAGGAAGTGAATCCCACTACACTTCTATCACTTCTGTGCAATCCAGTAATAATTCTGAGTGTATTCCTACTTTCCCTCTTCACACCCAATCACATAGGAGAAAAACAATTTTAAAACACCTAGGTGATCTTACTTGCTCCAAAGTGGAAATTCCCATAGCAAACAACAGGAAAAAGAGTGCCAGGGGACAGCACACCAGTCAGCTACAGATTCTTACGGCAAGAACACAGCCCCTGTATTCGGGCTGGGATTGTTCTCTTGATCATGGACCTCAGGGACACATTTGTAAAGCCCACTTTAAACAAAGGCTTCCAGGACATAGGAAAAGAAAAACCATGCAGCATACCTATTTGTAATCCCTGAGAAAACCTGAGCCTCCTACTACAGCGATTTAACTATCTGTATAAGAAGGCTTTCATAAGCAGGTTTTTATAAAGAAAAAGCAGAAGAAAGCAATTACTGTGGCTGAGATTTTACCTAAAATGAAGCAAGCAAGCAAAATGTTTGACATGTTTAAATATATATATATAATTTTGTGGTTGGGCGCGGTGGCTCACGCCTGTAATCCCAGCACTTTGGGAACCTGAGGCAGGCGGATCACTTGAGGCCGGGAGTTCAAGACCAGCCTGGCCAACATGGCAAAACCCTGTCTCTACCAAAAAAATACAAAAAATTAGCTGGGTGTGGTGGCACACACTTGTAATCTGAGCAACCAGGGCGGCTGAGCCATGAGAATCACTTGAGACTGGGAGACGGTGGTTGCAGTGAGCCGAGATCACGCCACTGCACTCCTGACTGGGTGACAGAGAAAGACTGTGTCTCAAAAAAAATTAAAATATAATTTTGTAAGTAAAGATAATCTTCAACTTGTATTTCTATTACTTCTAAAAGCAGAATGTTAATACAAAATGCAAACTTGGTTTTTCTTTTCCTCAGAGAAGTTAATCCTACAAGATTTCAGGGGCACTGAGCCAACTCTCTCTCCATTTAACATCCACTTTGTAAATTGTATGTAGTAATCGGTGGCTACCGAATGTTTCCAGGGCTGATTTTGCACTTTTACACTAATCTTTCGTGTAAAACAAGTATGGGAGGGCAATGGAGGAAGAAACACTTGGGGAACAACTATTCCTCTTTTCTAAAAAAAAAAAAAAAAATCAGATCACTCCCCATCTCATGTACCTGTCAAGAAATCAAACCAGTGATGGTTAATGCCGAAGTAGTCCTTGCTCCTGACAGTATGTTCAGAGGAAACCTTAGCCGCCCCTGCAACAGCTGTGCTGTGCTCCTCCGCCAGTTACAGAGTCATGAGCACCCGAACCTATTTTAGAGGTGTCACAGATACCAAATCTCTGGGGGTCTATCCTCAGCCCTGGCTCCAACAAGGCAGAGCCCTATCTCCTGCCTTCAGTGTAGCCCTTCACCCCAATCCCACCACCTTCTCTTCCACAGAAAAGAGCCCCAATGCAATGTCCACATCTTCATATTTATTTCCACAGTGTTAACATGGAATAGACTTAGCAACCATTGTGGAGAAAAAAAAATCTCTCACTGGTTTATGAGTAAAATCCTGTAACAATGAATTTCAACCATTCGAAGTCTTCTGCTTAACATTTACTCAATCAAAGGCTGAAGTAAATGAACTCCCATCTAGGTCTCAGATCACACAGCTGGCCTCGTGATGTATTTACGATGGGATTTAACTTCTAACACAGGGCAAGTTTGGCAGTTACAGCCCATGAAGCTCACGACTCTGTACATGGATTTCTTGACCTAACATTCAAAAGGATATTTCGTAGTACTAGTTTAATTCTCATCTCTCTCTAGAAGGCAGAAACCACATCCCACACTCCTATGCAATTTATTTTGGTATTGTAAAGTAAATGAATAAGAAGGGGTGGAGACATAAAGAAAATCTAGTTTCTGGCTGGGTGCGGTGGCTCATGCCTGTAATCCCAGCACTTTGGAAGGCAAAGGCGGGTGGATCACGAGGTCAGGAGATCAAGACCATACTGGCCAACATGGTGAAACCTCGTTTCTACTAAAAATACAAAAATTAGCTGGGCGTGGTGGCACACGCCTATAGTTCCAGCTACTTGGGAGGCTGAGGCAGGGGAATCACTTGAACCGGGAGGTGGAGGTTGCAGTGGGCCAAGATCGCACCACTGCGCTCCAGCCTGGGCGACAGGATGAGACTCTGTCTCAAAAAATAAAATAAAAACAAAGAAAAAAAATAAAATCTTTAGGCATTCCCAGACACGAAGATCTCAGAGACGGACAGCAGACAGCCTCCGTATTCATCTGCCCAAGGCTGTTTGTCACAGTTTCCTTAAAAGATGCCTGGAAATGCTCCCAACAACAAGGGACTCAAGTATGGGGCTGAGTTTGTTATAAAAGCAGCTAAATGTGTTTAGGAAACACACAAAGTGAAACCAGACAGTGATGGCCCACGTACAAGACTTGTGCTTGAAGCTTTGGTGTGCCTCCTTGGCCAATTTTTCAGGCACCAAAAACCATTCCTGATTAATTATTGATATACAATGCAAACCAAACTATGAAAACACAGACTTTTTTTCAGAAGAGGGAAATAAAGGCACAGAAACCTGCCAAAATAGATTTTTTTTTTTCCGTAAGAATAGTATGGTTGATTAAAATAGTTTATCACTAGTAAAACTTGTATCACTAGAGCAAACAATACAAATTAGTTTTTTAAAAAATGACATTCACTGAATTCTTGGTCTGTGCATTCAATGTGAATAATCATCAAAAATATATTACAATTAAAGGTTTGTAAGGAGCTCTGTCTGGGATTTCTGCAGTATATTATTTCGGAGGAGAAGAACCACCATAAAGTATGAGCTATCCACTGTTCCTTTTTACGTCGTGTATGGTAATCAGTCTATCTCCTAATGCAGGCTCACAAACTTCCACGGTGAGATGTCTAAGTGACTTAGTAACTTTCACACTCATTAAAGACAGCCCTGTCCATCAAACGCCATACTTAGAAAGTCCAATAAACTGTATTACATTTTAATAAATATTTCTGTGTACTTTTTGTTTTTTACTTTTAAGCTCAGCTTAAATCTTGTCAAGGAAACCATTTCACAAGACAGTATGTCACAGCCTACTATCAGCAATAGTCCTTGTTTATTAGAATCTGCAGATGTCCATATTACATCAAATATAAATATATATTATATTTACATTTCCTTCTTAGCTTTTCAATTTAGGTGAGTGTATTTATAGATAATGCCACTAATGTACCACTATTATAATCCTCAGTGCAACTCATATCTTCTTTCCATTAGATGCACATTAATATAAGACAGCATCTTAAAAGAGGGGTACTGTTCTTTTTTAAAATAAAAGGAAAGAAAGGGCATCCAAGAATGGAGGTCTAGAAATTTTCTAAGAGATTTTTGTTCTGTTTTTTAATATTTAGAAATACCTGAAAAATGTGGTCCCTTTTTGTAGTACTAGTCTCTACTTGGGGACAAGAAAATAGAATATGCAACTCAGAAAGGAAAGAGCCCAAAGACGAGAGAACCTGCTTGTTAGCTCATTAACCTGTTTAGTAAAGATCTGCTTTAAAATGCCTGAAGCTGTACAATATTATACAAAAACAATCTTCGGCCTTCAAAGCAGCTGATGCGCCTTCTTAGAGATCTGTTTGTTTGATTAACAGTCTGCTGCCTTGGTGGGCCTTGGTCTTGGTCACTTTCGGTCATCGATGGTTTTAATGAATTCTACTGCTGCTGTGAACTGCATCCACCAATAGGACTCCTCTCCAGACAGACAGCTAGCATAAAAGCTACTGATATACTGCACAGTAGACAGCAAACAGGGTGGATTTGCCTAGACAAGTAAAAAATAAAAGTCAATTACTCAGATGTCAAAGCTCTGCCAAAATCATTTAAGTGTTCTTCAAATGTTCTTCTATGAAAGACATACCAGTCCTTTTGAAAACAACCCCAAAGTTATTTTTTGGAAGTAATCTTTAAACCCTAGTTTCCATGAGTAGCAATAATATGTTGAAAAGGCAACCCAGGTTCTAATCTCAGCTAATCTATCTAGAGGTTTCTATCCTTGCAAGTCCTTAACCTCACTAGTTTCTAAGAAGGCTGAACTAATCTCTGTGGTCTTACTCAACATCCCAGGATTTCAGAATGTTAGATAACAAAATAAATACTGTAAGCAAATTGAATTATATCTGGTAAGTCCAGGGAGAATAAGCTGAGAAAGAAAAAACTAAAAAAGATGGCATGCCCTCTGTTGCCAGAGGTAACAGAGGACATCTTCTGAATTTCTTTTACCTTCTTCGTGTGGTGAGAAAGGGCACAGGCTATTAAATGGTTAAGAGGAAGAGCTAGGGCCTTTTCCTTCAAACGAGCTTAAACTGGCTCTCCACAGGAACTAGATTTACTACGTGTGGAAGCCAGAAGAGCGATGGCCAACAGGAGGAGCTGTGACGGCCAACCCCATGGGTTTCTCCCTCCAAGCTGAGTTCAGGTTGTAGAAATATCACAACGCTAAGAAACAGTAGGACATACATCACACACACTTTAGAGAGCAACGGCTGGGCTGAGCTGACTAGAACACACAAGTGACACGATCACTGAGTGGCTGTATGCACCCAAACTACATGGTCACCCTCAAAATGTTCAAAATAAACCATTTAAATGATGAAACTATAATTTTAAAGTCAACAAGAACGACAGATGTCAGTACTTTCACACTACAATTACAAAATAAGAAGCTAAAAGAGGAGAGATGATTGGTAAATTTGGTAGCCTATATGACAAGTACTGCAAGGAATTCCATATGAAAGAAGATGGCAAAAGCATAACAAAAAGAACCTGCCCTCATCCATTCAGTAATTATATACTGAGCCTCAACCAAGAACTTCAGGCACTGCTTTTTTTTTTTTTTTGAGACGGAGTCTCACTCTGTCGCCCAGGCTGGAGTGCAGCAGTGTGATCTCGGCTCACTGCACTCAACCTCCTGAGTAGCTGGGATTACAGGAGCCTGTAATTTTTGTATTTTTAGTAGAGATGGGGTTTCACCACCTCGGCCAGGCTGGTCTTGAATTCTTGACCTCGTGATCCACTCACCTCAGCCTCCCAAAGTGCTGGGATTACAAGTGTGAGCCACCACGCCTGACCCAGGCACTGCTTTAAAAGCTGAAAATGTTCATCTAGGAATCTAGTCCTCCCATCCTTTCTTTTGAAAACCCTAAGGTAAGAACAAATCTTGGCCAGGTGCGGTGGCTCAAGTCTGTAATCCCAACACTTTAGGAGGCTGTGGCAGGCGAATCACTTGAGGCCAGCTAGAGACCACGAGACCAGCTCGGCCAAGATGGCGAAACCCCGTCTCTAGTAAAAATGCAAAAAAATTCGCTGGGCGTGGTGACACAAGCCTGTAATCCCAGCTATCTGGGTGGCTGAGGCACAAGAATCGCTTGAACCCAGGAGATGGAGGTTGCAGTGGGCTGAGATCACACTACTGCACCCCAGCCTGGGCGGCAGAGTGAGATTCTGTCTCAAAAGAACAAATCTTGACAGTAGGCACTTTCTTTCTGAGTAACCCAGAGCTTGTGACTTGGAAAAGAGCCAAGACCTCCACCATTGTGTGAAGCCCTGTGCCACCTGCTCGGAATGCCACATAACTCCTTAACTGATAGTAGTAAGGGGCCCACCTTTATCAACACAAACACCAACACAGGAACAAAGTCATCTGCTCCAGGGACAGAGTCCTCATTGGCCAGGCTCAGGAGGTTCATAATCGTAGAGCACATTCTCAGGATGCACTGCACTTTGTCCCGGGGGGTTTTATAAGCACTTATTGTCCTGATTTCTGATTGTGCAGATGGCCATGGTGCTTCTCGAAGATAAACCTAAGTGAGACCATAGACAATATACAGATTCTGAATCCAATGGCAACCCCAGGCAGTGACCACCGCAATCTCCGTGTCAGGAGGCAGAGGATAATGTGGTTGCTTTTTCCTCTCTTTGGTAAAACCATATTGCAGGCCCCCTTCCCCTTCACCAAAGATTGAAGCATAACTTTAAAACTTTTAAATAAGTTGCTTTGCATTTTAAAATAGAGCAAACCAGATATCCATTAATAGAAAAATGGCATTCAACAGCACAGAAGCTTAAATTCACAAAATTTCAAACCATTCTCTTTCTTAAATAGCTAGAATGGAACTTCTCTACATTTAGTAGCTGATTCCAGAAGTGCAAACTACTAAAAGAGGACTTTCCCTTAAAACTAGCTTAAACTGGCTCTACACAGGAACTAGATTTATCACGTGTGATAAAAGAGGTTAACTTAAGGCCGGGCGCGGTGGCTTACGCCTGTAATCCCAGCAGTTCGGGAGGCTGAGGCGGGTGGATCACGAGGTCAGGAGTTCAAGACCAGCCTGGCTAAGATGGTGAAACACCTCTCTACTAAAAATACAAAAAAATTAGCTGGGCGTGGTAGCACACGCCTGTAGTCCTAGCTACATGGGAGGCTGAGGCAGAGAACTGCTTGAACCCAGGAGGTGGAGGTTGCAGTGAGCCAAGATCGCGCCATTGCACTCCAGCCTAGGCGACAGAGCGAGACTCCCTCTCAAAAAAAAAAAAGAGGTTAATTTAAAAATATGTACCATTGTTGCAGTAATCCTGGAAATAACAGATTCAAAAAACCAAAGACAATTTAAAATTTTAGGCTAATTAATGTCTCATTAGTGGAGGTTGTAACAAAAACAACCAGAAACCTCAAATACCTGAAATTTTCATGTTTTCTTATTTTCTAAGAGATGTAGGACAGGTAAAAATGCTAAAGGTAATCTGAGATCACATGCAGACTCAATGACCTCTCCTGAGACAGCATATCTCACTCTTTGGAGTGCTACCAGCCTCCCGCTTCTTCAAAACATTTCTGCAGAAACCTGACTATAAAAGCACTGATGGAGAAGTACTGCCCCTGACAGCAGGGCTGGCTTGAGAAGTGGCATCAAGGAAGGGCTCCTCCCAACTGGCTTTCTACTATTTCACACCAGGGAATTTTAATCCCTGAAAGCATCTTCAGGAACTTTGAAGTTAGACTGAATTACATAGAGTGAAAATGATGTTTTATATTTTATCATATTTCAGTTCCTTGAAAATGTGGTAACATTACCACGCAGCATTTAGTTAACATTACCCATGCTATATAAACCTGTATTACCTCTGGTATCTGAAGAGCTCTGTGATTTGCAGTCACTACTTTAGATAATCTCTGGATATGTTCATGAAGAACCCTGAAAACCCCCAAAATACACATGTAAATATTCATTTCAGAAAATACGGTACACACACAGTCATCACTGATTTTTACAAAACATTTGAAACATGTTGACTTATTGCTAGATATGGATTACAGTTAGAGTTGAGCCTCTTAGATAAGTATTCTTTCCAATCTGCTCAGAAACGCTGAGTGAGCCAAGGGGATGCAGGGAAGGGAGGGAGTCTTTCCTCTCTGCACCAGACAGCACTGCAACGGAGAAAGGAGAAGAGCCCTTAGTAGGAGCTGCTTGGACACATAATTTTGTAAAGTAGAGGAAAATAAGGTGAGGGGGGATAAAAAAGTGAGAGGAAGTAGAAGGATCAAAAGCCAGAAACCAAAGATATTAATTACATGGAGAAGGGCCTCTACCATTCACCAAACCTTTCACTTTGTAGATGAAGAGAAGTAGGCTTAAAAAGGGAAAAAGCTTGCCTAAGCTACACAGGTGTCAGTAGCAGGGGCTGAAACCAGCTTCCTGGCTGCTAGTGTTCTTTCCAGGTCCTCTGTTGGCTTTTCATACTCTATAAACCCCGCAGAAATGTCATGGAGGGTGCGGAAAAATAATCTCCTTCAAAGTTGCTGTCTGTAGTCAATATGGTTTGAACGTCCCCATTCCTCATCCTATGCCTAAAGGCAAAAACTGGTGCTCTGGAGAGAAAACAGGTCCCATCTGGCGTATTAAGCATAGACGTCTGGGGTGGGCCAAACACTCTGAGACCATGAACAAATGAGGACAGCAGATTGGAAGGATCCTAACCCATTTCACAGGAAAGTGAATTTTCTCAAATATCTATGCAACATCTGAAAATCTCCATGAAAAATATTTCATACAAACATAACCCACACCCTGAGGATCCTATTACACGGACCCCTGGGAGTCAGGCCCAGCAAGCCACTGTCACTGTTAAGAAGCATGGTAACAACTTTAACATGCTTGAGGTCAGAAACAGAGTTGTGAAGCAGTGCTCAAGAACACACAGAAGGCTGGGCATGGTGGCTCATGCCTGTAACCCCTGCACTTTAGGAGGCCAAGGTGGGCAGATCACTTGAGGTCAGGAGTTTGAGACCAGCCTGGACAAGATGGTGAAAACCCATCTTTACTAAAAATACAAAAATAGCTGGGCATGGTGCCATATGCCTGCAATGCCAGCTACTCAGGAGGCTGAGGCAGGAGAACTGCTTGAACCCAGGAGGCAGAGTGTTTCAGTGAGCTGAGATCGTGCCATTGCACTCCAGCCTGGATGACACAGGGAGACTGTCAAAGAAAGAGAGAATAAACAGACGAGGAAAAATAAAACTGCAAAATATTCCCTAGTCTCACTACCCAAAAATAACCAGTATTACTATTCCAGGTTAATTTTTTCCAAGATTATTTTATTTTTATTTTTATTTTTTTTTTAAAGATAGAGCCTCGCTCTGTTGTCCAGGATGGAGTGCATGGTGTGATCTCGGCTCACCACAACCTCTGCCTCCCGGGTTCAAGTGGTCCTCCTGCCTCAGCCTCCCGAGTAGCTGGCATGACAGGTGTGAGCCACCATGCCTGGCTAATTTTTGTATTTTTAGTAGAGACACGGTTTCAGCTTGTTGGCCAAGTTGGTCTCCAACTCCTGACTCTCAGGTGATCCACCTGCCTCAGCCTCCCAAAGCACTGGGATTACAGGTATGAGCCACTGTGCCCGGCCAGGATTAGTATTTTCAAGCAGCTTGAGATATAACTTATAAGCCATATAATTCCAGGCATTTTTTGGTATTCAAACACTTAACTGTTCATTCTCTCTCTCTTTTTTTTTTAGACAGAGTCTAACTCTGTCGCCTAGGCTAGAGTGCAGTGGTGCGATCTCAGCTCACTACAACCTCCGCCTCTTGGGTCAAGCAATCCTCCCTCCTCAGCCTCCTGAGCAGCTGGGACTATAGATGCATGCCACCATGCCCAGCTAATTTTTGTATTTTAGTAGAGACAGGCTTTCACCATGTTGGCCAGGCTGGTTTCAAACTCTTGACCTCAGGTGATCCACCCGCTCTGGCCTCCCAAAGTGCTGGGATTACAGGTGTGAGCCACGATGCCCGACCAACTGTTCATTCTTAATAAATATATAACAAGCATATATTAGAGGCCAAGTACTATGCCTGGTGCTATTAGAGTGGTTAATAAAAGCATTATTTCCTGGTCTCACAGAGGGAACAAGCCAGTGTGGAGAGAACATTCATTAAACGATCACACAAACCAGTGATTAAGAACAGGGGAGAGGGCCAGGCATGGTGGCTCATGCCCTGTAATCCCAGCTCTTATTCCTGCACTTTGGGAGGCTGAAGCAGGAGGATCGCTTGAGTCTAGCAGTTTGAAACCAACCTGGGCAACACAGCGACACCCGACACCTTGTCTCTACAAAAAATACACAAGGTTGGGCGCAGTGGCTCATGCCTGTAATCTCAGCACTCTGGGAGGCCAAGATGGGCAGATCATCTGAGGTCAGAAGTTCAAGACCAGCCTGGCCAACATGGTGAAACCCCATCTCTACTAAAAACACAAAAAATTGGCGGGGCATGGTGGCGCGTGCCTGTAGTCCCAGCTACTCAGGAGGCTGAGGCAGAAGAATCGCTTGAACCCAGGAGGCAGAGGTTGCAGTGAGCTGAGATCACGCCACTGCACTCCAGCCTAGGCGACAGAGTGACACTCCGTCTAAATAAATAAATAAATACAAACAAAATCAGCCAGGTGTCATGGAGTGCACCTATAGTACCAGCGATTTGGGAGGCCAAGGTAGGAAGATCACTTGTCACAGGAGTCCGGGAGGTTGAGGCTTCAGTGAGCTGTGATCATGCCACTGCACTCCAGCCTGGGTGACAGGGCAAGACCCTGTCTCAAAATAAAGAAAAGAATAGGAGAGAATTTTGCCCCACAAGGGACATTTGGGAATGTCTGGAGACATTTGGTTGTCACAATTGGTGGGGTATTACTGGCACCTAGTGTGTAGAGGCCAGGGATGCTGCTAAAGATCCTATAATGCACAGGACAGCCTCCCACATCATCAACAATCTGGCCCTAAATGTCAGTAGTGCTGGGTTCAGAAACCATGACTCAAACAGATGTCAAATGGCAACTGTGGCAAGTGCTAAAGAAAGGCACCGAGGCCTGAGACAGCCCTAATAGGATGTAACCTAGTCAGGAAAGGCTTCATCAGGGAAACGATACTTAAGTCAAGACCTGAAGGCTAAGTAAGACTTAATCACAAGAAGGAAGGGAAGATTAGTTAAGGCAGAGTAAACAGCAGTCCTTTCCAAAGAGGCTACACCAATTTCTACCCCTTCCAGCTTGACTGCCCACTTCCCTGAAAACTGGATATTATCATTCTTTGTGATCATGTAACTCTGACAGGTGAAAAATGGTAACCAATGCATTTCCTTTTACAATCAGATACTAAGTTACACATATAGCTTGCCTAAAATATCGGCTACCTGGTAGATCCCTATGTAGTCCCACATAGGCACTCAACATAGAAGTACTCACTGGTCGCGAAGTATGTCCCCATCCTGATTAGGGTAGAAGGCGAGCTTGAAAATCCGGTTCATCACGCTTCGCTCAATGGCCAGCTGTGCATCTTGAAGCTGTTCTTCACTTGCGTTTTGCCATATGACATCCTGGGCCATTGCACCATAAAGAAACTGCAGAAAATCTTCTACCTGAGCAGTTTTATCATCAGCTGCGGTGAGTTTCTGAAAGTCTCCAAAGCAAAGTAATAATTTTTAAAGTTTAATAAAAACTATCTAAATAATTTTAAAAAGGAAATCATAGAAATAATTTTTATCACTAGCTATGCAGACACCATGATCTTAAAGCCAAAAGTGTTTCAGTGTGGTTTATTTTAGGACAAAATGTGGCCATATAATTAAATCAGGAGAAAAAGTAAGGAATATGTGAAAGTTTAAGTGCAAGGAATTTGTTATAAAAAACTGTTTCTAGGCCGGGCACAGCGACTCACACCTGTAATTCCAGCACTTTGGGAAGCCGAGGTGGGCGGATCATGAGGTCAGGAGATTGAGACCATTCTGGCCAACACAGTGAAACCCCAACTCTACTAAAAATACAAAAATTAGCTGGGTGTGGTGGCGCATGCCTGTAATCCCAGTTACTCGGGAAGCTGAGGCAGGAGAACCCCTTGAACCAGGGAGTCGGAGGTTGCAGTGAGCCGAGATCGCACCACTGTACTCCAACCTGGCGACAGAGCAAGACTCTGTCTCAAAAAAAAAAAAAAAAGGTTTTAAAAAAAAATGTTTTTTTTTTTTTTTTTAAATGAGAGAATTCGTATAGACCCAAAATTTACCAATGTCCCCAATTTAAAAAGTAAACTACAGATATTCAATACAGGAGAAAAATGCAATTTATTGGTTTGACATCAAAATTTAATTTATTAAGACTCCATAAAATAATTGATATTTAAGTCATGCAGATACTTGAACAAACTAGCAAAACAAAACAGTATTTCCAAATCTTCCCAACCGTATGACAGGTGAAGAGATGCTTAAACTAAAGGTATTGAGTTACCTTGAATGAATTCCCTGATCTTCTTTTCTTTGCTCTCAAGCAGTAATCTCACACAGACGGTGGTAAAGTATCGATTGGCCACTTCTTTGTCTCGCAAAACCCTTTGCAATAGCCTTTCCAGGTGAGCCTGTGTAGTCTGTAGTCCTTGTCGACAACGAGTGAGATAAGCAATATATGGGGCTCTTTTTCTAAAAGGAAAAATACTTTGCATGACATCAGATATATTCAGTGCATACTTTCTTTGAAGAATAAGGGTCCTAACTTTTCTTTATAAAATTACTGCACAGACTGGTTGTACAAAGTAGCATGTCTGTGCTTTCTTCAGTAGCACATATACAAAGTAGCTTGTCAGGCTGCAGACATGGTAGAGACTGATCATGGTGCCAGCTGAAGAACAGCCCCATTTTGCATTTTGTCTGAGAGGATCTATGGGGCTGAAGACTTAGTTACCTAACTCACTAAATGTCACTAAGCCCCTCTGCATACTTGGTGTATTTTATACTGGAGTTATAGGACCTCATACTTAATAGGAAATTGACAGCTACAGATGACTAAAAATAACAACAAATACAGGTTATATGTCACTAGGTTACAAACATCCCCCACCAATTACTCGCTTATAGTTTAAATGTAACAATCACCAGAGTGCCCATTCCCTAAGCCTTGAAGCCTCCTCACTACCTAAGCATCCCAGTTACATTTTTCTCCATAATCATGAGCAAGGGACTGGCAGCAGAAAAAGAACAGCAATTCCTAAGGCTACTTACTTCTGCTTCTCTGGTCCAGAAAAGTAGTCTTTCCTATCACCACCAAAAAAAGAAATATGATATTCTAGTTGTCCTGGCCTCACAATACAGGCACACCTCTCTACCTGCTTTTGTGCAAAGCTGAAGTAAACTGCACTCTTCTATTTGGAACTGCTCATTTATAACTACATTTCCACACTAAATATCCAAATATATTGCTTACAAATTGATATGGTCTTTCCTGTGCTGTTCTCGTGATAGTAAGTCTCAAGAGATCTGACTGTTTTAAAAATGGGAATTTCCCTGCACAAGCTTTCTTCTCTTGTCTGCTGCCATCTGAAATGTGTCTTTCACCTTCCGCCATAATTATGAGGCCTCCCCAGCCACATGGAACTGTTAAGTCCAATTAAACCTCTTTTTTTATTAAATTGCCCAGTCTCAGGTATGTTTTATCAGCAGCATGAGAACAAATACAGTAAATTGGGACCGAGAGTGGGGTACTGCTAAAAAGACAACCGAAAATGTGAAAGCAGCTTTGGAACTGGTTAACAGGCAGAGGTTGGAACAGTTTGGAGGGCTCAGAAGACAGCAAAATGTGGGAAAGTTTGGAATTTCCTAGAGATTTGTTAAATGGCTTTGACAAAAATGCTCACACTGGTATGAGCAATAAGGTCCAGACTGAGGTGGAGATGAGGAACTTGTTGGGAACTGGAGCAAAGGTGACTTGTTATGTCTTAGCAAAGAGACTGGTTTTGCCCTTGCCCTAGAGATTTGTGGAACTTTGAACTTGAGAGGGATGACTTAGAGTATCTGGCAGAAGAAATTTCTAAGCAGCAAAGCATTCAAGAAGTGATTTGGGTGCTGTTAAAGGCATTTGGCTTTTTTTTTTTTTTCTTGAGACAGAGCTTCACTCTTGCTGCCCAGCCTGGAGTGCAGTGGCATGATCTCAGCTCACTGTAACCTCTGCTTCCAGGTTCAAGCAATTCTCCTGTCTCAGCCTCCCAAGTAGCTAGGATTATAGGCACCCACCACCACTCCCAGATAATTTTTTGTATTTTTAGTAGAGACAGGGTTTCACCATGTTGGCCAGGCTGGTCTTGAACTCCCAACCTTGGGTGATCCACCTGCCTCGGCCTCCCAAAGTGCTGGGATTACAAGCATGAGCCACTGTGCCTTGCCAGCATACATTTTTATAAGGGAAGCAGAGCATAAGAGTTCAGAAACTTTGCAGCCTGACAATGCGACAGAAAACAAAATTCCATTTTCTGAGAAGAAATTCAAGCTGGCTATAGAAATTTGCATAGTAATAAGGAGCTGAATATTAATCCCCAAGGCAATGGGGAAAATGTCTCCATGGCATGTCGGAGGTCTTCATGACAGCCCCTCTCATCACAGGCCCAGAGGCCTAGGAGGAAAAATGGTTTCATGGGCCAGGCCCGGGGTCCCCATGCTGTGTGCAGCCTAGGGACTTGGTGCCCTGCCTTCCAGCTGCTCCAGCCATGGCTGTAAGGGGCCGACACAGAGCTTGGGCTGTGGCTTCAGAGAGTGCAAGCCCTAAGCCTTGGCAGCTTCCATGTGGTGTTGAGCCTGTGGATGCACAGAAGTCAAGAACTGGGATTTGGGAACCTCCGACTGGATTTCAAAAGATGTACGGAAACACCTGGATGCCCAGGCAGAAGTTTGCTGCAGGGTCAGGGTCCTCATGGAGAACCTCTGTAAGGGCAGTACGGAAAGGAAATGTGGGGTCGGAACCCCCACAAAGAGTCCCTACTGAGGTACTGCCTATTAGAGTTGTGAGAAGAGGGCCACTGTCTTCCAGACCTCAGAATGGCAGATCCACTGACAGCTTGCACCGTGCACCTAGAAAAGCCAGTGACTCAACACCAGCCCATGAAAGCAGCTGGGAAAGTGGCTATACCCTGCAAAGCCACAGGAGCGGAGCTGCCTAAGACCATGGGAACCCTGGCTGGGTGCGGTGGCTCATGCCTGTAATCCCAGCACATTGAGAGGCTGAGGCAGGTGGATCACTTGAGGTCAGGAGTTCAAGACCAGCCTGGCTAACATGGGGAAACCCTGTCTTTACTAAAAAAAATACAAAATTAGCCAGGCATGGTGGTGTATGCCTGTAATCCCAGCTACTTGGGAGGCTGAGGCAGAGGAATTGCTTGAACCGAGGAGGCAGAGGTTGCAGTGAGCCGAGATTGCACCACTGCACTCCAGCCTGGGCAACAAGAGCGAAATTCTGCTTCGGGGAAAAAAAAAAGAGACCATGGGAACCCACCTCTTGCATCAGCGTGACCTGGATGTGAGACATGGAGTCAAAGGAGTTCATTTTGAAGCTTAAAGATTTGACTGCCCTGCTGGATTTCGGACTTGGATGGGACCTATACCTTTGTTTCTGCCAATTTTTCTCATTTGGAACGGCTGTATTTACCCAACGCCTATACCTCCATTGTATCTAGGAAGTAACTAACTTGATTTTGATTTTACAGGTTCATAGGCGGAAAGGACTTGCCTTGTCTCAGATGAGACTTCTGATTGTGGACTTTTGAGTTAATGCTGAAATGAGTTAAGACTTTGGGAAACTGCTGGGAAGGCATGATTGGTTTTGAAATGTGAGGACATGAGATCTGGGAGAAGCAAGGGGCAGCTTATGGTTGGGCTGTGTTCCCACCCAAATTTCATCTTGAATTCCCAAGTGTTGTGGGAGGGACCCAGTGGGAGGTAATTGAATCAATGGGGACAGGTCTTTCCTGTGCTGTTCTCATGATAGTGAATAACTCTCACAAGATCTGATGGTTTTTAAAAAGGGGGGGTTCCCCTGCACAAGCTCTCTTCTCTTGTCTGCTGCAATGTGAGATGTGCCTTTCACCTTCTGCCATGATTGTGAGGCCTCCCAGCCACATGGAACTGTAAGTCCAATAAACCTCTTTCTTTTGTAAATTGCCCAGTCTCTGGCATGTCTTTATCAGCTGCATGAGAACAGACTAACACAGAAATCTACATCCAGGAAAATAGAGCCAAGCACTCTGTAGGAAGCCTAGATTCATTTCTGAAATAAGGATCAAAAAGAAAACACTTGCAGCTAACAACTAGGTTTAAAAGCTGAATAGGTGGGATGTATTACCTGTAGTCCTCAGCAATAGAAGCCAGCAGTTTCCTACAAGTTCTATTATCAAAACGGCACACACAGCGCATTGTTTCTTGAAGTTGAGCCATTAAGTTCTTATCTTGTAAATTAATTGCTTCAGCTATTTGAACTTTTAAGAAGCATACAATTTCATTGTCTAAATAAAAGAAACAAGGATTCTGTTTTTATTGAGAATTTCCATGGGCTTAAATTAATTAAGCTACCTCTCAGCATTTGGGATGTCAATTCTGCTTTGTCATGTATCATTAGAACTAAGCTGTATTGCCACTCCCAGTTAGAAAATACTTTAATAAACTATCAGTAATCAAAGTGCCCTTAAGTGACACTAATGTAAACATATTAAGTTGAACCATATGGAATTGCCATACAGCTTAAACAGCTGAATACTGGCAATTTCATATGGTGCAACCCATAAACATAGGAAAACTTAAATGATCCTGCAGCAATTTACCTTCTGGGTCTGTGTGGTCTGGTAAACCATTCCTTGTTGAGTGGGTCAGCACTGGGAAGGCAACAGAGTCCGCAGAGCAAAGAGCAAGCCTCAGTTTCTTTTTCGCATCTCTGAAAATGAGTAGAAAACACATTAATTTCTTTAGCCAGATATGGTTACATTTTACAAATATTTACTATATAAATTAATGTTACCTTAGGACTCAAATGTTTCAAACATTTTTAAAAAGATGATTCTTAACTGACACTCCACTTAAAAGAACAGGCTTTCTAATTACCCAAGGAGCCAGGTGATAAAAGTGCTCGGGGCAAGGACCATTCTTTAAGGCACCAGAATCAAACAACAAATCCTTTCCGACCTTTTTTCATACACCAATTTCTATGACCGGTGCTATAAGAATTGGAAAAGCATATTATGGCAGAGTGGGAGGGACCACGGAAGTCAGAAGCCCCCAGCACAGATTTGGAACATCTCTTGGCACATCTCTTCAGAAACGCTGATGATGCCACAAGATAAGCTCGCTATCTGACAAGAAACGCTTTCTTCTTTTTTTTTTTTTCCTTTTTCTTTTTTATAGAGACAGGATTTTGCTATGTTGCCCAAGCTGGTCTCCAGCTCCTGGGTTCCAGTGATCCACCTGTCTCAGCCTCCCAAAGTGCTGGGATTACAGGCATGAGCCACCACACCCAGTGAATTTTTTAAATCCTTGAATTAACACCTTTGATACATAACATCTACAACTGAAACAAAGTCTTCTTAGTAAATAGCATTTCATTTTTCTCTCCCTGCTTTATACATTTATTGACTCAACACATCACTTGACTTGATGTGACTGCAATGGTGCTGAGAAGTCCAAACCCTAAAGTTCCAAATCCTATGAAAGAAATACCTGTAAGAGAAAGCTGAATCCTGCGGGTGGGCTGCCTGGCTCGCAGAGTCTGGGAGATCATCAGCTGAGATGTTCTGCAGTGCCTCGTCACGGGGAGAATCATGTGCACTTTCACCATCACCCAAAACCTCTAAACAAAACCCAACCCCCAATAAATGGAAAACCAGGTTCATTTGGAATATTATGGCACTAGTAGGTATTCAGAGCAACTCAAGAATAAATTACCATTGACTAACAATAAGAGTTCTCTGGAAAAAAAGAAAGAAAAACTTCAAATACTTAACTGAATTATCAGTAGCAACAATTATGTATCAAGAGACTAGTTGCTGAGAAGACAGTGGTTTTACTTCTTATCCCGATACTAATGCACAACAATGAAAGTCCACATTAACTTAATAAAGTTAACATCTTAGAATCACTGAAGCAGAGAACTAAAAGAGGCTTCAAAAATCATTTTATACCCTCATTCTATAGACATGGACTCCTGCCCAGTCAGAAAATGGCTTGCTCTAAATTCCTTGGTTGGCCAATGGCCAAGATTGACTATGGGTTCAGGTCTCCTGATTCTCTCTACTGGAGGTCTTCCTGCTACACCCAAGAGGAGTCAGAGGACCAACTCACAAATGCAACAAGGTCAGATATGTGGTTTGCAAAGTTGGTTTTATGTCTTAATCAAGAATATATAATACACGGCTGGGTGCAGTGCCTCACATCTGTAATCCCAGCATTTTGGGAGGAGGCCTTGGTGGGTGGATCACATGAAGTCAGGAGTTCAAGACCAGCCTGACAAACACGGTGAAACCCTGTCTCTATGAAAAATACAAAAACCAGCCAGGTGTGGTGGCACACACCTGTGGTCCCAGCTGCTCGGGAGGTTGAGGCAGGAGAGTTGCTTAAACCCGGGAGGTGGAGGTTGTAGTGAGCCGAGATTGCGCCACTGCACTCCAACCTGGGCAACAAAGTAAGACTCTGTCTCAAATAAAAAAACACACACAAAAAAGAAATATATAAAACAATACATACATGTATACAATCAAAAAGAATAAAAAGTTTGGCCAGGCATAGGACAGGAAGATCGCTTGAGCTCATGATTTCAAGACCAGCCTGGGCAACATAGCGAGACCTCACCTCTACCAAAAAAAAAATTTAAAAGACTAAAAAGTTCCAAAATATAATGAGTTCATATATGAAAATATCCTTATTCTTTGGAAATAATTTCAAATGCTTCAAAAAAAAATTCAGGGAGAGACCAGCCTGGGCAACACGGTGAAGTCCTATCTCTACAAAAATATACAAAAGTTAGCTGGGCACAGTGGAACGTGCCTGTGGTCCCAGCTACTCAGGAAACTGAGATGGGAGGATCACCTTAGCCTGGGAAGGTTGAGGCTGCAGCAGCAAACCATGATTGTGCCACTGCACCTTTTTTTTTTTTTTTTTTTTTTTTTTTTGAGATGGAGTCTTGCTCTGTCGCCCAGGCTGGAGTGCAGTGGCCGGATCTCAGCTCACTGCAAGCTCCGTCTCCCGGGTTCACGCCATTCTCCTGCCTCAGCCTCCCAAGTAGCTGGGACTACAGGCGCCCACCATCTCGCCTGGCTAGTTTTTTGTATTTTAGTAGAGACGGGGTTTCACCGTGTTAGCCAGGATGGTCTCGATCTCCTGACCTTGTGATCCGCCCGTCTTGGCCTCCCAAAGTGCTGGGATTACAGGCTTGAGCCACTGCGCCGGGCCAATGTGCCACTGCACTTTAGCCTGGGTAACATAGTGAGACTGTCTCACCAAAAAAAAAAAAAAAAAATACATGTATATATATACATATACACATACACACACACACATTATATATATATGGGGAATGTGGCAAAATGTTAAAAATTGTTAAGTCTAGATAGAGGGTAGATGAACCTTCATTGTATTATTCTTTCAATTTTTCTGTTATTTGGAAACTATTCGAAATAAAAAAATACAGGAAGTTCTCCTTTCCACCCCTCCCTCTGAGGCTTCCTAGAAGTCTTCCTCAGAGCCAACTCGCATTACCAGTTTGCTGGGAGATTCTTCCAGGAGATACTCTATGTGCATATAGGCAGAAACACGTATTTATGCAGTATACTATTTATGTTTATGTTTTCTTTTTTGTTTTGTTTTTGAGACAGGGTTTCGCTCTGTTGCCCAGACTGGAGTGCAGTGATCTCAGCTCACTGCAACCTCTGCCTCCTGGGATTAAGCAATTCTCACGCCTCAGCCATCTGAGGATTACAGGCATCTGCTGCCACATGCAGCTAATTGTTTGTATTTTTGGCGGAGACGGGGTTTTGCCACGTTGGCCAGGCTGGTCTCAAACTCCTGACCTCAAGTGACTTGCCCACCTTGGCCCCCAAAGTGCTGGGATTACAGGTGTGAGCGACCGTGCTCAGCCCCTATTTATGCGTTTATACACTTTCTCTCTTCATTTATCTTGGGGACTGTATCTCATTTTTCTGAAAGCTATTCAGTATTCTATTATGAGGAAAACAGAATCCTTTAAAATAAGTACCAGGTGACAATGGATAACTTGTCCCAACAGTCTGCTCCCATAGCTACATTGAGAGTGCGTAACTGGATAAAATTTCAAAGCTGTAGACATTGAAAAAGAACCTCCTCCCATTAAAATATGCCCCAACTCCCTGTGGGCCAGTCACCCCAGATGCAAAGGAGGACAACTCCAAGGCATCTGAACACTCAGGGGTACCCAGGGCTAGTGGGAGAATCCAGAGAAGGACATCAATTTAAACATTTATTTAGGTAGTCTGTAATTTTGAGGTAGTAAACTGATTCCCTTAGTTATTCTTTCTTTTAAAGGCTACTTAAATTCAGATTACCTTTATCACTATGATACAAAAGTTTATTACTCAAATCTCTGTCATGATTATCACCTGTACTTTCATAGTTTGCCATTGCTCCATCACTGGGGCTGGTCCGTTTAATGGCATTCCTGTATTTGTCCAGAATATCCTCAGCGACCTGAGCTTGTGCACTGAGTCTAGGGCTGGGATCATCTGCAAGGGAAAGGAGAATGAGAGAATTAGCCCCTTCGGTTTGTACCAACTGTGATATTAGTATGACACCAGTAGCATAATCCCAAAGGCGGATTAGGAGGTAAGACTTTAAAAGAGCACATATCTCAATGTTAAGAGGCACCATGCAGCTGCCTACTCATCCCATTTCTAGGTCTGAGAGCCTTGCCAAAGCAGGAAATTGGGAAGAGTAGCCCCACCTTCTCATCATCACCAGAATGACAGTGTCAAAGTTCAGGGCAGACTGAACGGATGACAGATTTCTAAAGTGTTTGCACTCAAATCACTGTTATCAGCAATTCATGCTAACAGAACTTCCAACAGTGCAATTTTACATGCAGACTTCATTTATTCGGACATCTCTATGCTGAAGGAGGAAAAAAAAACCATTCAAACTTAGACTTAAACCCCTTTAAATAATAACAAATGTCTTCTTCCATTCTTCCTTTATGAATCTCTCTCCACGCATTTGAAAACTAACAATATTCATATTCTATTCTCACTAGATCTCACCATGACAGTGCAGCTGCTGGAACAGAGCACTTTTGTGCATGCACTGATGTCAGAGGCACTCCTACAGAATCTAGACATTCTTGGGGAGTGCTAGAATTGTACCTGGGATGCACAGAGAAAAAGCTTATCACAATCACAAATGCAGCACAGTTTACTGAGAGGGCCATTACTCTTTCAAAATCAGCACATCAAAAATATTATCCTGGAATCTAAAATAGTAGTCAACTGGGTTGTTAAAGCAAGGGATTGCTATAGATCTACAGGACAAAGTTCCACAGTGAAACACAAACTCCTGGAGAGACCTAGCCCAGGCAGGTGACCATAAATGTTCACATTCTGGTAGAATCCCATTTTCTAAAAATTACAAAAACACATCAAAATCACTAGATTTTATATATATACACACACACACACACACACACGTGTATATATACATATACGTACTCTGTGTGTGTTCGTGTTTGTGGTCACAGCAGCTAATAGCAGCTAATATTTATTGAGCACTTACCATGCCAGGAACTGTGCTAAGCACTTTATAGAGATTATCTCAATTACTGATCAAACAACTTCACAGAGAAATATTGTTAACATCCTCATTTTACAGAAGACGAAATCAAGACACAGACAAATTAAGTATCATGCTCACGGGCTCTTCTTTTGTTTTCATGAAACAAATACATGGTTTTCATGTCTCCGTAAAATTGCAGTAAACTGCAGTTGACCTTTGAACAACATGGGTTTGAACTGCACAGGTCCATTTATACAGTTTTTTGCAATCAAATGCAGATTGAAGATACTGTATTAGACTGGGCACGGTGGCTCACGCCTGTAATCCTAGCACTTTGGAGGCCAATGCAGGCGGATCACCTGAGGTCAGGAGTTCGAGACCAGCCTGGCCAACATGGTGAAACCCCAACTCTACTAAAAATACAAAAATTAGCTGGGCTTGGTGGCGCATGCCTATAATCCCAGTTACTTGGGAGGCTGAGGCAGGAGAATTGCTTGAACCCAGGAGGCAGAGATTACAGTGAGCCGAGATCACGCCATGCCCTGTACTCCATCCTGGGCAACAGGGCAAGACACTGTCTCAAAAAAAAAAAAGAGAGAGAGAGAGAAAAGAAAAAGAAACTACTACATTTCACAGAGAGCTGTGAAACAAGCATATAGAGAAGGCCAACTTTTCACATACACAGGTTCCACAGGGCCAGCTGCAGGACTCAAGTATGCACAGATTAGGGTATGAGGTGGGGAGCAAGGGTCCTGGAACCAATTCCCTAAGTATGCTGAAGGACAATTGTATATAGAGAGGATTTCCAAAGTAGTTTAGTATTTCTGCTATAACAGTATTTGAATTCATAAGACATTCTTAATAAAATCTGATCTGTCTCCAAATGTAAAGTGATAAAGCATTTATCATTACAGAATCTTGTTTTGAAGGCGAAGTACTTTTTGGCTATTGCTTTTTTTTTTTTTTTTTTTTTAAATAGAAACAAGGTCTTGCTCTGTCACCCAGGCTGGAGTGCAGTGGCACATAGTTCAATGTAACCTCGAACTCCTGGCCTTCAGCAATCCTCTCACTTTGGCCTCCCAAAAAGAGCTGGGATAATAGGCAGGCACCACCTTACTCAGTTGGTTATTACTTTTGAGTGCTGTTGAGAGGTCTGAAAAAGGGACAATACAATACACTACGGCTAAACACAGTGAGAGCCACAATGTTGCTTACCATGTTTATTTCTATTAACACTGTTCTTAAAAATTTTACCCTCAGAGATTAAAACAAACAAAAAATGCAATACATATAAATGCATTGTGAGTACTAATTTCATAATAAAAAATTGAGAACAATTTAAATAGCCAATGTAAGAAAATGTTTACACTGCAGTAAAACCATGAGCGATTATTTTATAGCTAATAAAACCCAACTATGTCTAGTAGAAATTGGGAGAGGTTTTATAAAATAACTTGGTAAAAACAGAATACAAAGTCACATGTATAATCTAATTCAGTCAAGAAAAAGCCATGTATAAATATGGAAAAAGATTAGGAGATAACAGGAAAAGAATAGTAGTTAGGGTCACAGAATTATGAACAGACTACTAGGAAATTTCCTCCTATAACATCTTTAGATTGGTTTAATGATAACTTTCAATGAGTCATTAATAAGGACTGGGTAGAAATTTCTGGACCAGTAAGGAAGCTAACCTGCTTGAATCACAGCCAAAGAAAATGAATTACTTTATGAAAAAGACTTATTCTACTCTACTTGGCTTCTATATCCAATCTATTGATCTAGTTCCAATATCAAGAACCAAGAAAAATATATTGCCTAAAGAGGGTAAATAAAATATAACTCCTTCAAACAAACAAACAATAAAAATAATTTATAACTTCTTCAAAATTATTGAGTCAACATTTTAAAAACATGAGATGTCATTAAGAGTAATTCACTCTGTAAACGCTAGTGTTCTTCTAACATTAGGAACATGCGGTAAGGATACAGAAATATTTTGCCAAAAGGACAATGTCTTTCCAACTCTTCCCAATCAGACTGGAAGGTCCTGAAGAGTCATGTGTGATTTGACTTAATACCCACAACACTTAGCACAGTGCCCGGCATGAGTCACATGGTCAACAAGTATTTCCTGACTGAACAGGACAGGCTTGGCTGCTCTCAGCAGGGATCTGTGGCCTGTAAGCACATCTCCTGCTATTCAAAACTCTTTCTTCTGGGGAAATCACCATTTCAAATAAAGCAAGGACTTACATGCTAGGATATGGAAATACATATAAATATATGGAACTAAACATTAGAATAATAGGCATTAAAATGGGATTCTACCTGTAATGCTGAACTCTTTGATGAGGATGTTATCCTATTATCTATCCCATTTTTAAATAAAATTGTTTAATGAAAAAAAATTTTCATTTTAACTTAGTAGAAAAACAATTCAAAATGAAAAAAAAAAAGAGGTGAGAAATGAACTTCCCTCTAGACCAGGTGTTCAATCTTTTGGCTTCCCTGGGCCACACTGGAAGAAGAATTGTCTTGGGCCACACATAAAATACACTAACACTAATGATAGCTGATGAGCTAAAACAAACAAACAAACAAAAAAAGGGTTCCTGCACAAATCTCATACTGTTTTGAGAAAGTTTACGAATTTCTGTTGGGCCGCAATCAAAGCTGTCCTGCTGTCCTGGGCTGCCTGTGGCCTGCGGTCCGTGGGTTGAATAAACTTGCTCAAGATGCTCTCTAGCCACTGGAAACAATACACAGCTATCAAACCCAAGGCTGGTCATTAACGCTACTCTCAAACTCTCCTTTTAAGGTGCTCATTCATACTGTGCCAAAAAGCAGCTGCAGAAATACAAACGCTTAATCAGGTAAAAACCCAACCCCAGCTGTATTTTCCTTGGGACAGATGGCAATGTTAAAATGGTTCAAGCTGTAAAAAATTAGTAAAGTTTTTAAAACTTTCATTATAATGGTTGGCATTTATGATATTGTTTGAACAAACACTTTATCACAAAAAAGGAAATGATTAGGTAAAACAGAATTTCACTGTGATCCTGAATAATCAAGAACAAACTGCAGATGAAAGTAAATGTAGAATTCTACGATCAATGTTAAAGAAAACTATTCAATCAATGATCCAAAGATACAGCATGCACAGCACTAAAACTGTCACCACACTTTCCTAAAAGGCACTGTGTGTCATCATCCTACTAGATGTGGAGTTGTAGGGTATGCCTAGAGGCTCAGGATCAGGGGCCTCATCATCAACGGAGTTATGATAATGAGGATGGTGATGGTGGTGGCAGTCTGCAGGAAGAGCACACTGAGGTTTACTGTGGCTGCCAACTGGAAACCACAGAGCTATGAAGAACATACTCCCCACTGCACACACAGACACACTCTTCTAAAAAGGCAACGCTTATGGCACCCAAGAAAAAGTGTTATGAAATATGTGCTCTGGGAATGAAGGAGCCAGGAAGTCCATGGGTCTACAAACCTGTGAGTGTTGAGAATCTGTCAGGCCCCAGATCATCTTTGTCTTTTTCTTGTTTTTCTTTCTTTCTAAATGGTATAGGAGCTGGAAATTAAATAAAGTCAGTAGTGTGACATATAACATACTGCACTACTCGGAAGTTAACTGGTGTGCCAACATTTCTAAGTGAAAGGAGGCTGAAAAGTTTAAAAGCTAAGAAATTCCAAGTGTTGACTGATAATTGTCCTTAAAATAGTAACGAAGGTTTTTAAAGGGGCTTTCAGAATCTGCTTTGGAGTCATCTGCCATAGGAAGAATAATTTAACAGGAATCCATTGGGACTAAAATAAAAACCACTGACTCTTAACCTCTGCTCAAAAATAACACATTCAAAACTCCTAGCTTCATTCTCTCCTCCTCATCAAGCGCTTGAGTATGGCGTGAAAGCAGCTCTCCCCAGAGTTCCTGAGTGCCACCGTGCTGAGAAGAGGCCTTTGGAAGAAGTTTCTAGCTTTACTCCTGGATGATCTCTTCTTTCAGGAAGAGATGCTTTTGCCAACTCAAATGATGCCGGGCTGTTCACCAAGAAAGTAAACAATTTTATACAGCTACCTTCCAAAACAAACACTCGCTGATATTTACAGTATAAACATTCTCAATGAACATAGACATAAAAAGCTTCAACTTATTCCAGGAATGTAAAGGATGAATTTTCAATGTTTAATTATCAATAGCGTCCCATTTTCCTGCAATAATTAATAGCAATATATATGTAAAAAGTCCTCTATATGTTTAACTTCAATGGTATATGATATTTAAACAATACTGACAGGCATGACTTCCATTTACGAACCACTACCACTTCCTGCAAAGAACAAGAACGTTTCTAAAGCTCTGCCTTAGCATTTATCTGAGTGGAACCACTTTCTACACCCTCAAAGTGGCTAGAAACTTAGGCCCAGCAAGTCTTACAGAGGAATTGAGATATTGGCTCTCTGAAAGAGATTCTGGGACTTTGCTTCTTATTGCTAAGACAGCGTTCTAATATTTTATAAAATTACCTTTAGGCATGGCTGAAACAAAACGTTTTCTCCACCAAGGTCTGTTTCTGTCTGATTTCTCATCATCGCTATCTTTGCGTTCTTCAGTCTGTAGAAAAAGTTGGAGGCTTTATTTGGAGTTGAATAGCAGGATAAATTACTAAGAAAAGGATTTCTTTTTGTTTGTTTTTGTTTTGAGACAGGATCTCATTCTGTTGCCCAGGCTGGAGTGCAGTAGCACAATAACAGCTCACTGCAGCCTCGACTTCCCTGGCTCAAGCAATCCTCCACATATCAGACTCCCAAGTAGCTAGGACCACAGGTGTCCACACCACCATGCCCAGCTAATGTTTTGTTTTTATTTTGTAGAGACAGGGTCTTACTACGTTGCTCAGGCTAAAAAGGATTTAAGTAAGTTTGTGAAATAAGAAAGCCAGTCTTGTTTGCCTTAAGGCACAACTCCTATTGCCATGTAGGTTGACTACTGCAGCAAGGTAGTTTACCTTTTAAGCACCACTGTCATCCGCTTGAGGGTAGGCACTACTCATTACTGTTAATAAACTGAAGCCTCAATAAGAGCCCGGTGTAGACTAGGCACTCAATAAATACTTATGAAATAAGCGAATGCAGTACAAATAAACTCCAGAAGGGCAGTAGAGATGGTAGCAGTAGTATTAATAATAATAAAACCAAGTGCGTACTATGTGCCAAATACTGAGCATAGTAAGGATATGTATCATCTCATTTAATCTTCACAGTAACCTCAGAAATAGGTCCTATATTAGGCCCTTTATATCGATAAAAAATATGAGACTAAAACAACCTCTTCCTCAAAGTTACACAGTCTATATGCGGCACAGCTGAGACTCAAACCGAGACCTAAGCAACTTCAAAGTTCACGTTTTGATCACCAATTATACTAAGTTATCATTAAAACATGCCAAAGGGGCAGAGTGCAGTGGCTCACACCTGTAATTCCAGCACTTTGGAAGGCCGAGGCGGGTGGATCACCTGAGGTCAGGAGCTCAAGACCAGCCTGGCCAACATGGTGAAACCTCATCTCTACTAAAAATACAAAAATTAGCCAGGTGTGGTGGTGCTCGCCTGTAATCCCAGCTACTCGGGAGGCTGAGAGAGGAGAATCGCTTGAACCCGGGAGGCAAAGGTCACGGTGAGCCGAGATTGCACCACTGCACTCCAGCCTGGGCGACAGAGTGAGATTCTATCTCAACAAAACAAAACAAAAACGAACCAAAAAAAAAATGCCAAAGGACAGGGACTGTAATTCCTTTAATAGCCTATTGTGTGACCATGGACAAATCACTTAATTTCCATTTTTCATCTACATACCTGGGATAAAGAATTATCAGAACCCCAGCAGAGAGATGAGGGCATGTGTGCCAGGGAAAAGTTAATTTAACAGTGGGGAAGAGAAATTGAATACATACAGGGGAGCTGATGGAATATATGCACACGAAGAATAGTGAAAGCAGATTTCTCACTGTTGGAGAAAGGAGTTACAAATTTGGAAAGGAAGAAAGATGAAACAAACTCTGTTGTGTTTGGACTAAAATTGAATGTGTCAGTGTAAGTTCATGATCTTATTTATGGAGAAAGGTAGATAATTGAAATACACAGGTAAACATGTGTAACACACACTCCCTAGCTCTATTCACTGAGTAGTCCTGGGAGCAGCAACACCCCTACAGCAAATGAACACTGTATCCAGATCTCAATTTCCAAAAAAAGCATTTTTCATTAAAAGAAACAAGGGTACTTAAAGAAACAGCTGACTAGGACAAAGTACAGTATCCGCTTGTAACATCTTTTGCCAGAAAGTAAAGATATGCTCAAAGAATAATAGTAGTGCATTGAAAGAACTCAGGAGCCAGGCTGAAGGGGCTCCCACTGGCCCAATTAGGGACAACTGGGCTTCAAAATAAGTAATAGTGACAAACCCTAACCAAGACAGAAAATTGGGCCAGGCACTGTGGGTGGCTCATACCTGTAATCCCAACACTTGGGAGGCTGGGGTGGGAGGACTGCTTGAGCCCAAGAGTTCAAGACAAGCACCTGGGCAACACAGTCCCCATCTCTACAAAAACAAACAAACAAAAATTTAGCCAGGCATGTGGTGCATGCCCATACTCCCAGCTGCTTGGGAGACCAAAGTGGGAGGATTGCCTAAGCCTGGGAGGTTAAGGCTGCAATGAGCAGTGCTGGCACCACTGCACTCCAGCATGGGTGATAGAACAAGACCCTATCTAAAACAAACAAACAAACAAACAAACAAACAACAAAACACACACACACACTCACGCACACACACAAATTTTTTTTAAAAGACAGAAAACCATAAGACCATAGATATAATAAGTAGGTAAGTTAAAAATGTGATGGAGAACAGGATAGTTATATGTTTTTTACATACCCTCTCCCCCAAAAACACTTATTAATTATAAAGGGAAAAGAGTAACTTTACAGTGGCAAAGCCTGGTAGACAACATTTCCTCAAATTCTCCAAATGAACACTGTAGAAATGGGACAAATTAAAACTGTGCTACCTGACAAAGTGCAATGAAAAAAACTGTCATTTCAGTGATATTCCTGCCACAGATTAATAACCTCAGTCTAATCACAAGAAAAATCAAACAAACCACGGCCGGGCGCGGTGGCTCAAGCCTGTAATCCCAGCACTTTGGGAGGCCGAGACGGGCGGATCACGAGGTCAGGAGATCAAGACCATCCTGGCTAATACGGTGAAACCCCGTCTCTACTAAAAAATACAAAAAAACTAGCCGGGCGAGGTGGCGGGCGCCTGTAGTCCCAGCTACTCGGGAGGCTGAGGCAGGAGAATGGCGTAAACCCGGGAGGCGGAGCTTGCAGTGAGCTGAGATCCGGCCACTGCACTCCAGCCTGGGCGACAGAGCGAGACTCCATCTCAAAAAAAAAAAAAAGAAAAGAAAAATCAAACAAACCTAACCTGAGGAACATTATAGAAAACAAATGGCCTGTAAATTTCAAGAGTGTACAGGTCATATGAGTCAGGAAAAAAATGAGGAACTGTTCTACACTGAAGGACACTAAAAAGGCATGACAACAAAAAGCAGTCTGTGATTCTGAATAGAATCTTCTTACTATAAAAAATGTTACTGGGACAACTGGGGACACGTGAATGGAGTGTCATAAGTAGCTGGTAGTAATGTATCAATGTTCATCTGCTGCAGTTGATGGTTGCACCATGAGGTGTAGGAGAATCTGCTTGTTTGCAGGAAACTTACACTGAAGTGTTTAGGGGTACTGGAGCATCATGCTGGCAACTTGCTCTCAAATGGGAAAGAAGTGTTCTTTTATTGTACTTCCAACTTGTTTGTAACTTTATAGTTGTTTAAAATAAAAAATAGTCATGGGGCTGGGCACGGTGGCTCTTGCCTGTAATCCCAGCATTTTGGGAGGCCGAGGTGGGCAGATCACGAGGTCAGGACATCGAGACCATCCTGGCCAACATGGTAAAACCCCATCTCTACTAAAATACAAAAATTTAGCCAGGCGTGGTGGCGCATGCCTGTAGTCCCCACCTACTCAGGAGGCTGAGGCAGAGGAATTGTTTGAACCCGGGAGGTGGAGGTGGCAGTGAGCCAAGATCACGCCACTGTACTCCAGCCTAGGTGACAGAGTATGACTCCATCTCACACACACACACAAAAAAAACTCATCTAACATCTCAGAGGGATACTGTAAGGCTTAAATAAAATCTTGGAGAGAAGCTAAAAGTGTCATAAAAATGCAAGATAGTATCACTATAAAACCAAAGTTGTATAGGTTTCCAATGGTTAGGGTTGTGGGCACACTAGATTGACAAATCGTCTTTAATCGCCACTACTCTCTATCTGTAATCCTACATTTATATATTCCATGTTAATTTCAGACATCAAGAGAACTAGGCAGGCAGAACACAATTCTTCACGGCCTATGTCCCATACCTCTCCTCTTGAGGAGTCCTTACTCGGGGATGAAGATGATGAATGAGGTGCAGCCACCAAAGAAGTAGCACCAATGACTGCAGCTGGAGGGAGTTCTCGCTCTTCATTTCCTGGACGCCGGTTCCAGCTGGGGTCACTCATGGGTCTCCGGACAGAAGATACTATATCAGAGCTCCTGCTTCGAACTAGTCTCTCAGGGTAAGAATGCCTTTGCTTGAATGCCTCCAATTCGGCTGGAGTTAAAACATGGGAACCAAAGTTTGGCAACCTGGCCTCATTTCCTCCCACAGCTCCTTCCAGGATTGGGGGATCTGGTGGTGGATGCGATGGCCTAGCATAGTGAACCTTTGGCCTTACCACAGCAGAAGCCCCTGCAATACAGGAAAAAGAAAAAAGTTCTGTAACTGAGACACAACTTCTCTAACAAAGGCATTAACAAGGGGGTTTGATTTCCTCCTCCTGTCTGTGACATGAGTGAAAAAGTTCATTTCACTGGTTTACCTTCATGTGAAGACAGTGGATCAAACATGGCCAGCAGAGACTCTGACTGAGAAGGAGGAGAGGTCAGCTGGTGGGCACCTAAAACAGGAGGGAAACAGTGAGACCAAGCCACAACTCAGGATAAACGGTCTCAATACAGTTTAAAGGGTTCTAAGTATTCTTTGACGGTTCCTTTTTTGATCCATTAGAACTCGAGAGGCATACGAGGGAAAAAAAAAAATCAAATAATGATTACTTTCAATTTATTTTCTGTTTTTATTAGTATCTTCATACACAGATTTTCTTTACATTTAAGTGGTCTGGCATCTTTACTTCTAATGGCCAAATGCTAGTATGGTTCATGCAAAGAGAACAAAGCCAGAAGACCTAAACTATCAATGTTTTCAGAATGTCACAGCTTCCCTGAGCCTCACCTTCCCCTCACCTGAAAACACAGGGGGAAGGCCAGGTATAGGGGCTCATGCCTATAATCCCAGTGCTTTGGGAGGCCAAGGAGGGAGGACCGCTTGAGCCCAGGAGTTCAAGACCAGTCTGGGCAAGATGGTGAGACCTTGTCTACAAAAATTTACAAGAACTAAAAATTAAAAAATAAATAAATAAAACATAAACATAGGGGCAATACTATGTACAGAGAGGGTATAAATAAAAGGTTGTAAATCTTGAAGTTCTAACACTGCTCTCAGCATATAACTTTAAAACAGAGAAGTATGTGGACGATGGAAATTTCAAATATAAAAAAGAAACTATTAATCTAAATGTTTTTAGTCTGAAGCTATTTTTTTTTTTTTTTTTTTGTCTGAAGCTATCTTTCCATAATGAATGAGAGTACTACTATGCCTTTTGATTTTTACTTTTGTTCTATAGGTAGATCATTATAAAAGATAGCCTAAAACAGCAAAACAGCAGTTCTCAAATTTTGGTCTCAGGACTTTTTTTTTTTTTGGAGACAGGGTCTCGCTCTGTCACCCTGGTTGGAGTGCAGTAGTGCAAACAGCTCACTGCAGCCTCAACCTCTTGGGCTTCAGTGATCCTCTTGCCTTAGCCTCCCAAATAGCTGTGAGCACAGGCGTCCACCACCATACCCAGGTAATTTTTACATTATTTTTTGTAGAGACAGGGTCTCACCATGTTGCCCAGGCTGGTCTTGAACTCGTAGGCTCAAGCACTTCTCCCGCCTCCGCCTCTGAAAGTGCTGGGATTACAGGCACGAGCTACCATGCCTGGCCAAGACATCTTTACAACTTAAAAAATTACTGACTCTAAGAGCTTTTGTTTATAGTGGTTATATCTATTGATATTCTATATTAGAAATTAAAACTGAGGTTTAAATATTTATTAATTCATTTAAACATACCCATTAAATGGTAATACATGGGAGTCTCTCTGAACCGACTCTGGTTTGGGAGGCTGTCCATTTTTTTTGTTTTTTTGAGACAAAGTCTCGCTCTGTCACCAGGCTGGAGTGCAGTGGTGTGATCTCGGTTCACTGCAACCTCCACCTCCTGGGTTCAAACGATTCTCCTGCCTCAGCCTGCCGAGTAGCTGGCATTACAGGCACACACCATGACACCCAGCTAATTTTCTGTATTTGTAGCAGAGACGGGGTTTCACCATATTGGCCAGGATGGTCTTGATCTCCTGACCTCGTGATCCGCCTGCCTCGGCCTCCCAAAGTGCTGAGATTACAGGCGTGAGCCACTGTGCCCAGCCCCATTTTTTAAAAAAAGAAAAAAACTTAATGGTAACACAAGCCTTTTTTAAAAAAAATTAAAAATAACTATTATTTTCCAAAATAAAAAATGAAAAGAATGACACTTCAACATTTTTTGCAAGTATCTTTAATGTACAGCTTTGAACACAGCTGGATTCTCATGTCTGCTTCTGCTTCAATGTGCTGAAAATGTTGTTTTGGCTGAAGTATATAAAGAAAATCTGGCCTCACACAGACATGTAGTTGGAAAAGGAACAATATGTTAGTAGCCTTTTCAGAAAATTGTGGATATTATTCTTTGCTACTCTACCACATCTTGAGAAGTAAAGTTTTTTAAAGGACAGCTACAAGATAGAATTTGAAACCAAATCAATGAACTTTTTGTCCTCTGTTAAATTCACATTTTTCATATCACCACGAATCTCACCAGAAGTCTTTAAAAACAACAGGAAGTTGTCAAACTCATGCAGGTAGACATACGTTTCCAAAATTCTAATTTTTGTCTGAAAGTCTGAATTTCATCACTGGCAACAAACTCTACTCTATTAGTTGCTTGTCTTTAAGTAACAGGATCATTTTGTTAATTTTTTTTTATTTTTTATTTTTTTAAAGATGGGACCACAGGCATGTGCCACCACATCTGGCTAATTTTTTATTTTTTTATTTTTGTACAGATAGGGTCTCACTATGTTGCCCAGGATGGTGATGAACTTCTGGGATCAAGGAATCCTCCAGCCTCAGCCTCCAAAAGTGCTGTGATTACAGGTGTGAGCCAACATGCCTGGTCATCTTTGTTAATTTTTGAGATGTCTGCCAAATACCCAACTACGTATTCATAAGAAATACAGTTTTGTCTGTCATTCTTTCAAGTAAAAATGATATTTCATGAAAAACCAAATAAAAATAAGTGGAAACATTGGCTAGTTCAGCTAACAACTCAAATAATCACGTTAAGTGCTTCTTGAGACATCTCATCATATCTCAAAATGTGGTAAAAATGCAATATGGGTGTTTCCCATTTCTTCACACAGAATATTAAAAAGGTGTATACTTAAGGACTAAGATGTGATTAAGTAATTTTTATTCCTTCATCAAAGACATTCCTAAGTAAAACTTGTTTTTTTTTTTTTAACTGTGAGTGAAGAATACAATGTGGTGCCCTTGCATCCTGCTAGGGCCCCAGCAAATTTTATCCACTTTGTCTATGCACCATAAATACAAATATCGACACAATGAAAATGGACAATAACTTTGACTTTTCTGAAAACAGTTATGACTTCATCTACCCTCCTCCCTCAAAGGGTCTTAGGACCTCAGTGGTCCATGAAGACCATGCTTTGAGACTGCTGGTTTAGAACAGTGGTTCTTGATTTGTGGCTATCTTGCCCCCCAAGAGATCATTTGGCAAAGTCTAGAGACATTTTTGGTTGTTGCAACCCCAGGGGGTATAGTGTATATGCTATGGGTAGTGGCCAGAGATGCTTAAACATCCTAAAATGCACAGGACAGGCCCCCATAACAAAGAATTTCCCAGCCCAAAATGTCAATAGTGTTAAGGTTAAAAAACCCTGGTTTAGAACAAAAAAAACTGTAAAAATAGAAAAAGTACCTCGCTGGGCCCAGTGGCTCACGCCTGTAATCCCAGCACTTTGCGAGGCTAAGGCGGGCAGATCACTTGAGGCTGGGAGTTCGAGACCAGCCTGACCAATGTGGCAAAACCCTGTCTCTACTAAAAATACAAAATTAGCCGGGCTTGGTGGCACATGCCTGTAATCCCAGCTACTCAGGAGGCTGATGCAGGAGAATCATTTGAACCGGGGAGACAGAAGTTGCAGTAAGCTGAGATTGCACCACTGTACTCCAGCCTGGGCAACAAGAGCAAAACTCTGTTTAAAAAAAAAAAAAAAGAAAAGAAACGATACCTCAAAACCTACCACCCAATATATAAAACAACTGCTAGCATTTTGGTATTTCCAGTACTTACTTCATGCATAGGTTTTTTAAAAATGTTTTACTGGCCGGGCGCGGTGGCTCACACCTGTAATCCCAGCAGTTTGGGAGGCTGAGGCGGGTGGATCACGAGGTCAGGAGTTCAAGACCAACCTGGCCAATGTGGTGAAACCCGTCTCTACTAAAAATACAAAAATTAGCTGGGTGTAGTGGTGGGTGCCTGTAATCCAAGTTACTGGGGAGGCTGAGGCAGGAGGATAGCTTGAACCCAGGAGACCCAGAAGGCGGAGGTGCAGTCAGCCAAGATCGTGCCACTGCGCTTCAGCCTGGGTGACAGCAAAAGACTCCGTCTCAAAAAAAAAAAAAAAAAGTTTTATTATTTTGTATGTAAAATTCTACAAAATAAATTCCATGTAGTATGTTCTAGGTTTTTCTCTAAGTCATTTCATATTCCTTAACGCATTTTAAAATAGCTACATAAATTCTAATAAGTGGTTACATCAAAATTATTTAGCCATTCCATTTTCTTCAATTTTTAAGTTATTTCTAATTTTCTGCCAATACAAAACGTTATAAAGAACATCTTTGTGCCAAGGACTTTCTCTATACACGGAATTTTTTCATTATGACTGATACCTACTAGAAGTGGAACTAACCTGACTAAATTTAGAATGTGAACATTTAAGGCCTTAAATAGATATTGACAAAGTATGTCCCAAAGTGCTATACCAATAGATGCTATCACCAGCAATGTGTCACAATGCCAGTTTCAACCACGAATGTGGTCATTTTTCAAGTCATTCTTATTTCCCCCTCTTACCATGAGTTATTTCATCCATGTCTGGACTAGTGACAGAATCTTTACCCCCAAAATCAGAGCTGCATTCAGATCTCAAGTCTTCAATCTTATTGGGAATATCCTCAGAGGTTGCACTTATGCCTTTAAAAAACAATAGTAAAAAATAAACAGGAAGAAGAACAAAATAACCACACAAAGAGTATATGAAATTTGGAGAAACTGAAACATTCTCGAATTTTGTGTCACAGTTCTATACATGTGAGTTTAGTATTATACCCTTTATGGTACTACTGCTTAAATATACTTACCTTGCTTTACACAACATAATCAGAATCATACAATTCTAAAGTAGGACAGGCTACTAAGAACAGAAACAGTCGTAAAGAGACTGTCTGCCAATTACTTCAACAGGCTCCATAAAGCCACACATTAAGTTCTCAAAGATTTCAGGTGCAATGGAAACAAGTTTGTTTCCTGGAAATTACTCAGCTCTTAAATAAAATATATCTCTTTGTATCCAACTTTATAAATGGGAGGGGGTAGCCGGTGAACACCTTCAAATCCCTACTCCTTAAAACAAGACAGACATACCGGACACAACACTGAGGCCTGGTGTGCTGGGGCGGGAACTGACCTCCCTGACATCCGTATCATCAGATGTGCTACCCAGTCCAGAACAGCTCTCCAGTTCTTGTAGACGCTCCTCCTGCTTTAGGTCTGGGGCCTCTAAATAGAAGATAAGAGGTGTGTTACATTTGTGATTCTGTTAGCACACCACAATTTGAGCTTTTGTGATCCAGATAAACAAAGCTACCAGGGCATGAATGAAATCAGTGCAAATATATGTCTAAGTCTGGGATAGTTAACAATGCTAGTTAGATTAAGTGTTAAAGAAGTCAAAGTTGTGATTTTCATCCCAATATAAGCCAGTTCATTGTGCACAGATGAAAACGTGGTTTCTAGATCACTAATGTCACAGAGTATGCTACTGGTTAACACGTGAACTGGACAAGAGAGTATGCAATAGCTTGGTATTAAATCAACCACTTCCTAAAAAGTAACTCCTATGAATATTCAACAGCTGGTGAGCTAATCCTATTGTCCCCAGCTGGTCTTCAAACAAGGCTAGCATATCTGAATGCTTTAACATTATAAAACAGGCTAGCCATGGTGGTTCACGCCTATAATCTCAGCACTTTGGGAGGTCGAGGAAGGCAGATCACCTGAGGTCAGGAGTTCGAGACCACCATGGCCAACATGGTGAAATCCTATCTCTACCAAAAATACAAAAACCAGCTGGGAGTGGTGGCAGGTGCCTGTAATCCCAGCTACTTGGGAGGCTGGCAAGAGAATTACTTGAACCCAGGAGGCGGAGGTTGCAGTGAGCTATGATTGCACCATTGCACTCCAGCCTGGGCGACAGAGTAAGACTCTGTCGCAAAAAAAAAAAAAAAAAAAAGAAAGAAAAAGACATTATAAAACACTTATCAGGATCACTTAATAATTATTGAACCAAGTAAATCAACAGAATACAATGCAGATACATAGTTACTTATATTTACATTCTGGTAGTTGACATTTAGTTGAAGGCAAAGATGTGTCCTCGTAAGTAGAAAAAAATGCAATGCATATGAAAAGACAAAGTACAAAACACTTTATATACATTTATAATAGCCTACACAAAAAACCCCTCAGGATTACAGAGTCTCAATTTCAATGTATTTCAAAAACACGTTAAACATGTTTTAGAGAGTCAAGTTCTCCCCTGTGATAAATCTAAACGTGTTTACCAGGCAAGCACTCAGTTTGAACTGTGTTGCTACCCTTACTCTGTCGTGAGTTTGTGGGAGATACTAAATTCAATGGCTCACATGGAACTCTGATAAGCTACAGAAAATTGCTTTCAAAATAACTGAACACAGAGTCAGAAAGCACCTGCCATCAGTCTATGCTATCCAACAGAGCATTTTCCCTTAATGGACAGAAAATGCCCTAAACTAATTTTCCATTTGACATTCTTAGCAATGTCATCACCTCACCTTTGTCAAATGTATAATTGGCCGGCGCGATGGCTCATGCCTGTAATGCCAGCACTTCGGGAGGCCGAGGTGGGCAGATCACCTGAGGTCAGGAGTTCGAGATCAGCCTGGCCAACATGGTGAAACCCCGTCTCTCTAAAAATACAAAAATACATGCATGGTGGGGCACGTCTGTAATCCCAGCTACTCAGGAGGCTGACGCGAGAAGATCACTTGAACCCAAAAGGCAGAGGTTGCAGTAAGTTGGGATCACGCCGCTGCACTCCAGCCTGGGTGACAGACCAAGACTCCGTCTCCATTAAAAAAAAAAAATGTATATTTGACAAATATATGTAATACAGAAGTTGGGATACCTTGTATTTAATTAAAACTTCTGTGTAAATAAAAAAGCAAACAATGACAGCATACTAACCTGAGTCACTTGGCAATACCTCTACACTCCAAGCTTCACTTGTTGTCTCTGATATGGTAGAACCAGTGCAGGGGTCAAGAAGCACTGACCCTGAACCTGGGAGGCACAGTAAACTGCCTAACATGTTCTCTGCTGCAGCACCTGTATAACCAGTGGGAAGCAAAGGGTTAACAAAGATCCTGTTGGAAAGTGCAGTGATAGTGGAGAAAAGCCAAACATAAGCTAACAAAATCTCTTGGCTGGACGCGGTGGCTCACACCTGTAATCCTAGCACTTTGGGAGGCTGAGGCAGGCGGATCACTTGAGGCCAGGAGTTCAAGACCAGCCTGGCCAACATGGCGAAACCCCGTCTCTACCAAAAATACAAAAATTAGCCGGGTGTGGTGGCATGCACCTGTAGTCTCAGCTACTAGGGAAGTTGAGGTACAAGAACCCGGGAGGCAGAGGTTGCAGGGGGTGCAAAGATTGCAGTGAGTCGAGATCATGCCATTGCCCTCCAACCTGGGCAATGGGAGTGAGACCCTGTCTCAAAAATAAAAATGGCCGTGTCATTTTGGGACTCTGTCTCAAAAACAAAAAAAAGAAAACCAGGCCGGGCGCGGTGGCTCAAGCCTGTAATCCCAGCACTTTGGGAGGCTGAGACGGGCGGATCACGAGGTCAGGAGATCGAGACCATCCTGACTAACACGGTGAAACCCCGTCTCTACTAAAAAATACAAAAAACTAGCCGGGCGAGGTGGCGGGCGCCTGTAGTCCCAGCTACTCGGGAGGCTGAGGCAGGAGAATGGCTTAAACCCGGGAGGCGGAGCTTGCAGTGAGCAGAGATTCGGCCACTGCACTCCAGCCTGGGCGACAGAGCAAAACTCTGTCTCAAAACAAAAAAAAAGAAAACCAAACTCCTCTCTACCTACAAGAAAGAAGTCAAGGTAAGAATAACTTCAATCAAGCACACCACTAAAAATACAAAGTTCCTACTTTGGTCACAATGGCATAAGATCCTTTTCACCAGTTTCCTCCAGTTCACCTTTGACTCTCCACAGAGAAAACACACATCATTCAGTCAAGTAATTTCAACAGCTTTAGCTTTGATTTTTCAGCAAATTTTACAGGGGTCCTTAATACCGTTCTAAAATTTATAGCCCTACAGGGATTAAAAACATTGAGAGTTTAACCACAGAATGTTAGGCTGGCCACATATTTTTTCTTCCAGCATATTAGTCACTATTCAGGGCAATAAAATATATTCACAGGAAAATACAGATCTTCAAAGCACTCACTTAACTGCAAATACAGTTTATTGCGCAAACACAGCTAACTGCCAAGAACAATACTACTTTGGCATCTGGAACAAAGTAATGCAAACCAACTAAGAAATCTATTTATACTATTAAAAATACAAATCGAAAGTATTAAACATTATTATACATCTATGTTAAAAATACTCAAGTTCAAAAGGCTTCACTACTTTTGATTAAACCTAATAAAAGAATAATTCTACTTCAGGGCATGAAAAAAATTGGAAAAAAGTAACTAATAAAAGTTACCTTTTAAAGATATATCACAAAATAATTACAAATAAAATAATGTCTGGAACTTGCCTAAGCATAATGAGGGGAGAGAAGAGGGTAGTGGGTAGGAGAACAGATGAAACAAAGCTGACCATGTGCGTCTAACCCCTGAAGCTGAGTGATGGGTACACTGGGTTCATGATACCACCGTCTCTTGTATTTGTTTACAGTGTTCCACGATTTAGGTCGGGAGCAATGGCTCATGACCGTAATCCCAGCACTTTGGGAGGCCAAGGCAGGTGGATCACTTGAGGTCAGGAGTTCGAGACCAGCCTGGCCAATATGGTAAAACCCCGTCTCTACTAAAAATACAAAAATTAGCTGGGTATAGTGGTGGGCACTTGTAGTCCCAGCTACTCGGGAGGCTGAGGCAGAAGAATCACTTGCGCCAGGGAGGCAGAGGTTGAAGTGAGCTGAGATCACACCACTGCACTCCAGCCTGGGTGACACAGTGAGACTCCATCTCAAATTAAAAAAAAAAAAAACAAAAAACTTATTGGTTACTATGCTCACTATCTGGGTGGCAAAATCATTTGTGCACCAAACCCCAGCAACATACAATTTGCTGTAACAATTCCCCATGTAACAAATCTGCACATGTACCCCTGAACCTAAAATAAAAGTTAAAGAAAAATAAATATATAAATAAATTTTCCATGATTTAAAAACAAAATGAAGATGAGGGTTACAAGACTATATATCTTTCAGAACTCATAAAACAGTATCCAAAAAAGAGTGAATTTTAGTGTATATACATAGCACCGGAATAAATTTCATATTAAAAAAAAAAGGGCAGGAGGATCGCTTGAGCTCACTAGTTCGAGACCAGCCTGGGTAACAAAGCGAAATCCTGTCTCTATTAAAAATAAATAAAAATTTAAAAAGAAAAATAAAAACCTGGTTACCCTTTGGAACCGAATTAACCCTTCCAGAAGCGAATTCATTTTTTTAGAGAACAGCAGTATCACATTATTATGAAGGATTTTATGGCTATAATCTATAAGAATTTTCATCTTAAGGTTAGGTGTTTGGTTTCAAATGGATAATATACTAATCAGAGACAAATTAAGAACGTATATTAAGCCCTGGAAACAACACTTGACCAGAAGCTAATTCAAAACACTGGTTTTTCTTGTTTTTTTGGGGGGGGGGGCAGCGGGGAGGAGGATGGGTAAGGGGTGGGATTAAATGTAGGAAGGAAAAACACTACTTAAGTTTAAGTAAAGAAAAAAGTACCCAAATATCTTGTTCCATACAGTTATAACAATTTCCCAGATGGTGCTAACACACACAAGGTTTGTCAGGGCACTGGTGCTCCCTCTCATGAAAGGTCAGTGGATCTGAATAACTAAACCGTGATATTTCAGAGACATTAAATGGCAGTTACCTGCAATTTCTTGCAAGCGATCTTCATCAATATTAGGGTCAAAGTCACTCCCCAAGACGTCTGTACTCCAGGTCTCACTCACTGTTTCTGATATGTCCCTATCATCTGTTAATCCCATCATGTCACGAATTTCAAACTTCCTTAGCTTATCATCAAGGTTATCCTGTGTTGTAGCTATCAAAAACAAAATTAAGCACTTTAAAAACAGTAGCACAGCTATGACTTTTTAATCAACTTTAAAGAATTTTATCTCCATGTTGATCAGACTGGTCTCGAACTCCCAACCTCAGGCGATCCACCCGCCTTGGCCTCCCAAAGTGCTGGGATTACAGGCGTGAGCCACCGTATCTGGCCTATCAATTCACTTCTTAATCTAGCATTTCGCATATGCCAACCACCTATCTCAGAATCTCCCAGGAAGCTTGCTGAAGAGGTGATATTTGTTCAACCTCTTTCATAAGCTCATATGAAAGTTCCTCCTCCACTTATGCAATGGCCTCCAGTCGATGCCTGAAGCTGATGATCGTACCAAATCCTATATATTCCGTGCTTTTTTGATCTGATAAGCAGTGTATATATGGATAGGTAGTGTATATATGGATATACTGAACTAAGAAACGATTCATATCCTAGATGCGATAAGTGAAACTGTGTGAGATTTCATCACATTACTCAGAATGGCACACAATTTAAAACTTATGAATTATTTCTGGAATTTTCCATTTAGTATTTTTGTAACAAGTTTGCCCGTGGGTAACTGAAGCCATGGAAGGTGAAACCATGGATAAGGAGGTACTACTTTATTATTTGAGTTTTCTCCGCTGTGTGTAACAAACTTAATCCTAACTGATACACTGATAAACCAATCCAGTAAAATACAGCATTACTTTTTTCAAGCCACACATACTCCAATGACAATACTCTTTTTCTTTCTAAAACTTGACTTCTTCTCTAGAAGTAAGACTTGGGAAATGGAATTTTTAAAAAGCTAACCAGGTAATTCTCATGCATACTAAAGCGTAAGAATCACTGTCTGAAACCTAGTTGAGGGCATCACCTTTTTTTTTTTTTTTTGAGACGGAGTCTCACTCTGTCACCCAGGCTGGAGTGTTGTGGCGTGATCTCGGCTCACTGCAAGCTCTGCCTCCCAGGTTCACGCCATTCTCCTGCCTCAGCCTCCCAAGTAGCTGGGACTACGGGCGCCCATCAACACGCCCAGCTAATTTTTTGTATTTGTAGTAGAGACGGGGTTTCACTGCATTAGCCAGGATGGTCTCGATCTCCTGACCTCATGATCCACCCGTCTTGGCCTCATAAAGGGATTACAGGCGTGAGCCACCGTGCCCAGCCCATCTTTTTTTTTTTTCAGTCAGAGTCTGGCTCTGTCGCCCAGGCTGGAGTGCAGTGGAGCAAACTCAGCTCACTGCAACTCCCAGGTTCAAGCGATTATCGTGCCTCAGCCTTCTGAGTAGCTGAGATTACAGGTGCTCGCCACCTTGCCCGGCTAATTTTTGTATTTTTAGTAGAGATGGGGTTTCACTATGTTGGTCAGGCTGGTCTCAAATTCCTGACCGCAAGTGATCCGCCTGCCCAGCCTCCCAAAGTGCTGGGATTACAGGCATGAGCCACTGTACCTGGCCACAGGCATCATCTTAAATGAACAAATCCAAAAAACTCTTTCAACTTCATCTTCCTAAGGCACCTCACTTCCTCATCCTCACTAGACCAAAAGCCTTCAGTGGCTTCCAGCTTACTACTAAAATACTGACATCCTTCTTTCAACAACAGGGATCCACCTACTCTTTAATCCTTACCTCACTCTATTTTCCTAACTGATACCTGAATAAGTACTATGGCTTCCCACCTCTTTGACTTGCTTATACTTGTTCTTCACCTAGAATGACCTATCTCCAACTTCTGCCAAGGCAATGCCAGCCAGCCCTTAAGGCTAATATGTTTCTTCCAATAAGCTTTCCCTATACTTTCTTTTTTTTTTTTTTTTGAAACAGTTTCGTTCTTTTTGCCCAGGTTGGAGTGCAATGGCATCATCTTGGCTCACCGCAACCTCTGCCTCCCGGGTTCAAGTGATCCTCCTGCCTCAGTCTCCTGAGTAGCTGGGATTACAGGCATGCGCCACCACCCCGGCTAATTTTGTATTTTTAGTAGAGATGGGGTTTCTCCATGTTGGTCAGGCTGGTCTTGAACTCCCAATCTCAGGTGATCCACCCACCTCGGCCTTCCAAAGTGCTGGGATTACAGGCATGAGCCACCGCACCCGGCAGCTTTCCCTATACTTTCAACCATATGTATCTCTCACTCAGAACTGCCAAAATACATTTATGATACTTTAAATCAATTGTGTACTACTCTTCCCTATTCTAAGTTCCTTGAGCCTTGAGTCTTTACATTGTATTCCTAAAATATTACAGAATTAAAATATCAAATATTAATGAATTTCAAGTAATTTATATTAATTTATTAAGCCTAAACAATCCACTTACCAACTAAATACATTTTGAAGAACTGAAGGAATGATGAAGAAATGTAAGTTTAATGGTGATTATATAATCTCTTACTGAACCAAGCCAACTTAATGAAAACACACTGCTCATCTTGCAATCAGGTAAATTCTTTGCTACTTAGGCAACTGTGTTCCAGTTCACTTTACCTTGCTCATGTTCTAACAGTTGTAGAGCTTCAACTCCATTACTGCCAGAAGGTCCTGCTCCAAGTTCTGACACAGACTCTCCTTCCAGGTCTAGGGAGGACACTGAATTGGAGCGATTTGAAGGACCTAGAGAAATGTTTATAGTGTGAGCAATCTTTTTAAAAACAGTCATGAGCCACCACACCATTTTTCATGCCTTGATAAAAGACGAACAACTGATTAAAGCGTTTTTAATACTGCCTTTATACCTTAAAAAAACACATGCCCTTTGAGATAGATATTCTGCTTCTAGGAATTTATCCTAAGGTGCTAATAACCAATTAATCTGCTGGGCGCGATGGCTCATGCCTGTAATCCCAGCACTTTAGGAGGCAGAGGCAGGCAGATCACGAGGTCAGGAGACTGAGATCATCCTGACTAACATGGTGAAACCCAGTTTCTACTAAAAATATAAAATATTAGCTGGGCGTGGTGGCAGGCGCCTATAGTCCCAGCTACTCAGGAGGCTGAGGCAGGAGAATGGCATGAACCCAGGAGGCGGAGCTTGCTGTGGGCAGAAATCGTGCCACAACACTCCAGCCTGGGTGACAGCGCAGGACTACGTCTCAAAAAACAAAACAAAACAAAAAATATACAAATTAGCCAGCCTGGCGGCACATGCCTGTAATCTCAGCTACTCAGGAGGCTGAGGCAGGGGAATTGCTTGAACCCGGGAGGCAAAGGTTCCAGTGAGCTGAGATCGCACCATTGCACTCCAGCCTGGGCAACAAAAGTGAGACTCCATCTCAAAAAATAATAATAACAGTTAATCTAAAGTTGCTTGTTACAGAGCTTTCCTCATGTTTTTTTTTTTTGAGACGGAGTCTCGCTCTGTCGCCCAGGCTGGAGTGCAGTGGCCAGATCTCAGCTCACTGCAAGCTCTGCCTCCCGGGTTCACGCCATTCTCCTGCCTCAGCCTCCCAAGTAGCTGGGACTACAGGCGCCCACCACCACGCCTGGCTAATTTTTTGTATTTTTAGTAGAGACAGGGTTTCACCGTGTTAGCCAGGATGGTCTCGATCTCCTGACCCCGTGATCTGCCCGCCTCGGCCTCCCAAAGTGCTGAGATTACAGGCGTGAGCCACCAAGCCCGGCCTTGTTACAGAGTTTCTTTTTTCTTTTTTCTTTTTTAGATAGAGTCTCACTCTATTGTCCAAGCTGGAATGCAGTGGCACCATCTTGGCTCACTGCAACCTCCGCCTCCCAGGTTCAAGCAGTTCTCCTGCCTCAGCCTCCCGACTAGCTGGGACTACAGGTACACACCGCCACGCCCGGCTAATTCTTTGTATTTTAGTAGAGACGGGGTTTCACCGTGTTGCCCAGGCTGGTCTCGAACTTGTGAGCTCAGTGAATCCGCCCGCCTCGGCCTCCCAAAGTGCTGGCATTATAGGCTTGAGCCACCTCGCCCAGCCCAGAAGTTATTATGTCCAAAAAGTGGAAGCAATCTATAGATTTAATCACAGAAGAAAGTTGAAAAAATTATGATATGCCCATGTGAGTTAAGGAAAACAGCCATAAAAACCATGTAATTTAAGAATGTTAAATTACTAGAGAAATTGTTAATGCCATATTATTAAATTATAAACGGTTACAAAACAGGATAAACCTAATTTTGCTGCGAATAATCTAAAACATCAACTGCTATTAACAAAATTATAAGATTACAGGTGATTCTATTTCTCTATTTTCTAGAATGAATGTACATATGTGATTTTTTGGAAAAGTTAGATTAAAACGTGAAGTTATTATATTTTAGGTTTCTTTTTCAATGTCAGTATATTTGAACTATTGTCTTTTAAGAAAAAAATTGGTCCTAGTAGGTGAAATGACATATTCTCTCTTTTTTTTCTTTTTTGAGACAGAGCCACGCTCTTTCATCCAGGCTGGAGTGCAATGGCGCAATCTCGGCTCACTGCAAGCTCCACCTCCCGGGTTCACGCCATTCTCCTGCCTCAGCCTCCTGAGTAGCTGGGACTACAGGCGCCCACCACCATGCCCGGCTAATTTTTTGTATTGTTAGTAGAGATGGGGTTTCACCGTGTTGGCCAGGATGGTCTCGAACTCCTGACCTTGTGATCCGCCCGTCTCAGCCTCCCAAAGTGCTGGGATTACAGATGTGAGCCACCGCGCCTGGCCTGACATATTCTCATTTCACAATCTTGGCTTTGAATTTTCTTTTTAATACCTATTTCCACTGTATCCTGCTTCATAAAGGTATGTGTGAGTGTGAGTAAAGGAATACAGAACATTTAAGAGTATACACAACATCTTGAAATACTGGTAAGTCCATTTTTTCCCATTTAGACATGCATGATATCCTTCTAAAGGAGCTCTATAAGCTTTGGTATATATTAATACTGCAGAAACAAAACTTGCTGTTATTTCTATTTAAGTCTGAATAAAGACTTATATCTTCTCCATTTTATATGACCAAAGGCATCTTGCAATCTTAATTTTATTCAGGAAACAATCTTTACAGCCAACTGTTCAAACTCATTAGAGGAAATCTTCATTAGTCTCCTCAGTGAGAGGCACAGATGGTGTAATTATAATCTATAAGCTCCTTTAAAAAACACAAAACAAACTATTACTTGAATCACACAACTCCTTGAATGAAGTAACCCTTCACCTTCAGATATTCCTTCCAGATTATCACTGCAGAGGGAAAAGCGCAAGGTTTTATCAGGTTTACCATGGAGTTTGTTTTCATCAACAGGGACATCGCCTTGTCCTCCATCCGAAAGATGCATGTTTAGAACCTAAAAAATAAAATGTTAATTTTGGTTTATCAGCGGAAAGATTACTGATAAGGAAACAAACCACAGCAAATGCATATTTAACTCCTTAATCTTAAATTGTCAGTTTTTAACTACAAGCCCATTTAGAAGGTCTGTCAAGCTTTTAAATACCTGTGGCATAACAGTATATTAATTAAAGTAGCTGAAGCTATGCCTTTCCATTACCCTACGAGTATCATGGATTGAACAGGCAACCAGACTACCAGATGAGTAGTGGTGAGAATTATACAAATCAGAGGTCTTTGGTACTTCTAATTCTGTCGTGTGTCAACTATGTAACCTTGAATAGAAAAGTTATTTAAATTCTCTAAGCTTCAGTTTCTTCATCTATAAAATGGTGATAGTATGTATGCCATGTAATTGCTGAGAATTAAGTAAAAAGATGCACATAAAATAGTTGTCATGTCACATATTAAATGTGCAAAATTTAAATAAAGTAAATAAACAAGGCTAGGCACAGTGGTTCACGCCTATAATCTCAGCACTTTGGGAGGCTGAGGTGGACAGATCACGAGGTCAGGAGATCAAGACCATGCTGGCTAACATGGTGAAACCCCATCTCTACTAAAAAAACAAAAAAAATTATACGGGCGTGGTGGTAAGTGCCTGTAGTCCCAGCTACTCGGGAGGCTGAGGCAGAAGAATGGCATGAACCCGGGAGGTGGGGTTTGCAGTGAGTCGAGATCACACCACTGCCCTCCAGCCTGGGTGATAGAGCAAGACTCCATCTCAAAAAATAAAAATAAATAAATAAATAAACAAAAATTTAAAACATACTAAATCTGCAAAATTTAAATAAAATTTAAAGTAAATAAACAAAAGTAAATAAATTAAACTAGAATAAAACATGTAATCATGTTATTTTGTAGGCATCAAGATTTAATCCATCTAGTTTGAACGTCCACTTGATCACAACATACATACAGGGCCACAAAAGTCCATACCAGAAACTGAAGTATGACTTCACAGACATCTCCAGCTTAGACTGATGGCCTTTTTATAACGCTTTCTATTTGCTAGATGACTTCCAAATAACATAATTACATCTCACTACTCCCTACAAGTCTCACAACTCAGCTTTGTATGTGTATCTCCACCTTAATGAAGAATTGAGTGCTTTGTTGAAAGCCACATAGCATGTTTTAGGCACACCTGCAACTTAAACTCAGAGGTCTTGGCTCCCTTGGCTGTTGCTGAAATATGAAGGAAGAATAGTACCCTCCCTCACAAAGAAAAAAACTTACCACAAAAACGAAAAATATGTGAGGCAATACATGTTATTTAGCTTGATTTAGCCATTCCACAATGTATATCAAAACATGTATACCATAAATAGATTCAATTTTTGTCAGCTAAAAGATAAATGATTTTTTAAACAGATAAAAAAACCACACTCTTGGTTGCTGTTTTGGCTCTGAGTAAATTAAAAGTTTTGAAATGGCTTTATACATTTACCCATGATGTATAAAATATAGGTTGTTTTGGCTGGGAGTGGTGGCAGCTCATGCCTGTAACCCCAGCACTCTGGGAGGTCGAGGCCAGCGGATCACCTGAGGTCAGGAGTTCAAAACCAGCCTGGGCAACATGGCGAAATCCCATCTCTACTAAAAATACAAAAATTAGCCAGGCGTGGTAGGATACACCTATAATCCCAGCTACTCAGGAGGCTGAGGGAGGAGAATCACTTGAACCCGGGAGGTGGAGGTTGCAATGAGCCGAGATTGTGCCACTGCACTCCAGCCTGGGTGATAGAGCAAGACTCCATATAAAAAAATAAAATAAAATAAAAAAATTTTTTCCCGATTTGCTTGAAATTAAATAGACATAGGCTGGGCGTGGTGGCGCATGCCTGTAATCCCAGCTACTCAGGTGGCTGGAGAATCACTTGAACCTGGGAGGTGGAGGTTGCAGTGAGCCAAGATCATGCTACTGCGCTCCAGCGTGGGCGACAGAGGGAGACTCCATCTCAAAAAAAAAATTAAATACACATAAAATTGTATTCATTAAAAATTTTTTAAAAAGTGGAGCTCATTCTGTCACCCAGGCTGGAGTGCAGTGATGCAATCATGGCTCACCACAGTCTTGAACTCCTAGGCACGGGCAATCCTCCTGCTTTGGCCTCCTGAGTACCTGGGACTGCAGATACACACCACCAAACCCAGCTAATTTTTTTTTATTTTTACTTCTTCTCATTATTATTATTATTATATTTTTGAGACACAGTCTCACTCTGTCACCCAGGCTAGAGTGCAATGGCACGATCTTGACTCACTGCCACTTTCGCCTCCCAAGTTCAAGCGATTCTCCTGTCTCAGCCTCCCAAGTAGCTAGGATTACAGGCGTGTGCCACCACACCCGGCTACTTTTTGTATTTTTAGTAAAGATGGGGTTTCACCATATTGGCCAGGCTGGTCTCAAACTCCTGACCTCAAATGATCCACCCGCTTCAACCTCCCAAAGTTCTGGGATTACAGGCGTGAGCCACTGCGCCTGGCCTATTTATTATTAAGACAGGGTCTCGCCATGTTGCCCAGGCTGGTCTTGAAGTCCTGGAGTCAAGGATCCTTCTGCCTCAGCCTCCCAAAGCGCTGGGATTACAGGTGTGAGTCACCATCCCTGGCAATTTTTTTATTTTTGTAGAGACAAGGTCTTACTATGTTGCCCAGGCTGGTCTCGAACTCCTGGTTTCAAGCAATCCTTTCACCTCAGCCTCCCAAAGCACTGGGATTACAGGCATGAGCCACCATAACTGGCCAACACAAATATTTTAAATTTTTTATTTTTAAGATTAAGAACTTAAGACTATTCACCATAGTGAGTAATGTGAAACTAAAACATCAGGAGAAAAATCACCTCAAGGCCTGAAGATTCATGTGAACTAACAGAAAAGGGATAATGAAGATATTTTTCCAAATCATATCCAAAGGCAAGCAATTTTGAGATGCCATACAGAAAGCCACTGTACAAAGTCAGTCACACTGGAGTATAAAATATAAAAATCGAACTTCATGCTTCTAAATCAGAGCATCTGCAAACTCTAGACTAAACTAAAACCACAGAATCTGAGTGCTAAAAAAACTTTAGCTGGGCACAGTGGCTCACACCTCTAATCCCAGCACTTTGGGAGGCTGAGGTGGGCAGATCACCTGAGGTCAGGAGTTTGAGACCAACTCAGCCAACATATAGTGAAAGCCTGTCTCTACTAAAAATACAAAAATTAGCTGGGCATGGTGGTGCATACCTGTGGTCCCGGCTACTAGGGAACCTGAGGCAGGAGAATCACTTGAACAGATGAGGTAGAGGTTGCAGTGAGAACGGCCTCCCAAAGTGCTGGGTGTATCTTCTTAATGACCATTTATCAACATATAACGTCTTCGTCTTTTGTAATCTTTCTGCTCCTCAGACTAGATAATCTCAAGTGATCCATTTTCAAGTTCACTGATATATCTGCCTATACAAATTTGCTTCTGAACCCCTCTAGTGTATTTTTCATTCCAGTTATTATACTTTTCAACTCCAGAATTTCTATATGGTTCCTTCTGTAATTTCTACCTCTTTATTGATATCTTCTATTTTGGTGAGACCTTGTTCTCTTGGTTTTCTTTAGTTCTTTGTCCATGGTTTCCACAACTCTTTGAGTCTATTTTTAAAAAATTGATTTAAAGTCTTGAGTAAGCCCAGTGTCTGCTTCATCAAGGCCATTTTCCTTCCTTCTTCCCTCTCTCCCTCCCTTTCTTCCTTCCTTCCAGACAGAGTTTCACTCTTGTTGCCCAGGCTGGAGTACAATGGCACAATCTCAACTCACCACAACCTCAGCAACCCAGGTACAAGTGATTCTTCTGCCTCAGCCTCCTGAGTAACTGGGATTACAGGCATGTGCTACCAGGCCCAGCTAATTTTGTATTTTTAGTAGAGATAGGGTTTCTCCATGATGGTCAGACTGGTCTCAAACTCCCAACTTCAGGTGATCCGCTCACCTCAGCCTCCCAAAGTGCTGGGATTACAGGAGTGAGCCACCACCCAGCCATCAAGGACATTTTCTTTTTCTTTTTTTTTTTCAGATGGAGTCTCGCTCTATTGCCCAAGCTACAGTGCAGAGTGCAGTGGTGCAATCTTGGCTCACTGCAACCTCTGCCTCCCAGGTTCAAGTGATTCTCCTGCCCTAGCCTCCTGAGTAGCTGATATTACAGGTGCACGCCACCACGCCTGTCTAATTTTTGTATTTTTAGTCGAGACGGGGTTTCACCATGTTGGTCAGGCTGATCTCGAACTCCTGACCACGTAATCCGCCCAATTTCACCTCCTGAAGTGCTGAGATTACGGCCATGAGCCACTGCGCCCAGCCTATCAAGGACATTTTCTATTAACTTTTTTCCTGTGAAAGGGCCATATTTTTTGTTTCTTTATATGCTTCATAAGTTTTGCTGAAAAGCAGACGTTTTAAATATTATAAAGTGAGCATTAAAAAGTCAGGAAACAGGGCTGGGCGCGGTGGGTCAAGCCTGTAATCCCAGCACTTTGGGAGGCCGAGACGGGCGGATCACGAGGTCAGGAGATCGAGACCATCCTGGCGGTCAGGAGATCGAGACCATCCTGGCTAACACGGTGAAACCCCGTCTCTACTAAAAATACAAAAAAACTAGCCGGGCGAGGTGGCGGGCGCCTGTAGTCCCAGCTACTCCGGAGGCTGAGGCAGGAGAATGGTGTAAACCCGGGAGGCGGAGCTTGCAGTGAGCTGAGATCCGGCCACTGCACTCCAGCCTGGGAGACAGAGCGAGACTCCGTCTCAAAAAAAAAAAAAAGGGACTATGTGTGTGTGTCTGTATCCCACTGTTGGTGGGATTGTAAACTAGTTCAACCATTATGGAAAACAGTATGGCAATTCCTCAAGGAACTAGAACCAGAAATACCATTTGACTCAGCAATCCCATTACTGGATATATACCCAAAGGATTATAAATCATTCTCCTATAAAGACACATGCACACATACGTTTACTGCAGCACTATTCACAATAGCAAAGACTTGGAACCAACCCAAATGCCCATCAATGACAGACTGGATAATGAAAATGTGGCACATATACACCATGGAATACTATGCAGCCATAAAAAAGGATTAGTTCATGTCCTTTGCAGGGACACTGATGAAGCTAGAAACCATCATTCTCAGCAAACTAATGCAGGAACAGAAAACCAAACACTGCATGTTCTCCCTCATAAGTGGGAGTTGAACAATGAGAACACATGGACACAGAGAGGGGAACATCACACACTGGAGCCTGTCGCAGGGGTGGAGGGTTAGGGGAGGCATATCATTAGGAGAAATACGTAATGTAGATGACGGGTTAATGGGTGTAGCAAACCACCACGGCACATGTATACCTATGTAACAAACCTGCATGTTCTGCACATGTATCCCAGAACTTAAAGTATAATTAAAAAATTAAAATAAAATAAAAATAAATGTTATAAAGTGGCAGTTCTGGAAATCAGATTACACCCCTTGGTTGTTGCTGCTTGTTGTAGTGACTGTTTATTTAATGACCTATCTAAATTTTCTGTCACATGTGGCCTCTGAAGTGTCTATTCTGTTAGCTTAGTGGTGAGCACGTGATTTGGCAGATTTAACACCTGGAATAAAACAAAACAAACCATTTCCAAGTCTTTGAAATTTGGCTCTGTGTTGGGGCACTTCAACACTTAGCCAGGCAGTTTGCAACTGTACCTTAGCCTTCACTTCCTGCTTGGGTTCAGCCTGAAGGTTAGCCAGCAGTGAGAACCTGGGTCTTCTAAGGCCTTTCCTGAGCACATGACCAGCCCTGGGCATGTGTACAACCTTCTAGATTCCCCAGAACGTGTGGGAGCTTTTCAAAGCCTTCGTGCCCCCTAGTGTCTCCTTCCCAAGCCTCTTTCTTCATAAGCATTTGGATCTATATGTGGCTTGCCCTGATTGCTATCCATTAATGCAAGCAGAAGCAACTAATATATCTGCTTTTCAATACTTTTGACAAATGCCATCTGTGTAGCTGCCTCAGCCCTGGGAAAGATCAGAGGCAGGCAAACAAAGCCAAGCCCTTGAGATGATCTTTCAGGATCTACCAGACAGATCAAAATACACAACCCTGCGTTCAGAATAAGGTCCACATTCCTCCCTCAAGTACCAGCACACTGCACAGTAAGCTGTCTTCAAAGCAGCCACTGGGCTGGGGGTTGAAGATGGTAACAGGGTAGGATCACAGAGCTCTCTTAACAAAATTCAGCAGTTTTTTTCTTCACTAAGCATTCCTTTGTTGTTAAAAGTCTTTTTATTAGATTCCAGAGTTCCAAATAAGTTGATTCTGACAGTTTTTGACAGCTTATGTGTGTGTATGGAGGGATGGAGTTTTGGAGATTGCTGGTCTTCCCTACGGGGGATGTCATAGTCCCAAACACACTTTACCAACCATCATCACTTTATCAATCACTAAAACTGGCCCCTTCTTCCTAGACCATTTTCTTGAATAACAAGCAATCACTGTTGAATATAAGAAGCTGCTACTGGCAGGGTGCGGTGGCTCACGCCTGTAATCCCAGAACTTTGGGAGGCTGAGACAGGCAGATCATAAGGTCAGGAGATCGAGACTATCCTGGCTAACACAGTGAAACCCCGTCTCTACTAACAATACAAAAAAATAGCCAGGCGTGGTGGCGGGCGCCTGTAGTCCCAGCTACTCGGGAGGCTGAGGCAGCAGAATGGCATGAACCCGGGAGGCAGAGCTTGCAGTGAGCTAAGATCGTGCCAATGCACTCCAGCCTGGATGACAGAGTGAGACTCCATCTCAAAAAAAAAAAAAAACAAAAAGAAGCTGCTACTTTAGGGAGTCAAGATTTCTTCTTCTTTTCTTTTTGCTTTTTTTTTTCTGGTGTTTTTTTTTTTTTTGAGACAGACTTTCACTCTTGTTGCCCAGGCTGGCGTGCAATGGGGCGATCTCGGCTCACTGCAACCTTCACCTCCCGGGTTCAAGCGATTCTCCTGTCTCAGCCTCCCAAGTAACTGTGATTACAGGCATGTACCACCACACCCAGCTAATTTTTATTTTTAGTGAAGATGGGGTTTTACTATGTTGGTCAGGCTGGTTTCGAACTCCTGACCTTGGGGGATCCACCCACCTTGGCCTCCCAAAGTGCTGGGATTATAGACATGAGCCACTGCACCTGGCCTTCTTTTCATTCACCTTTAAGCCAAGTTTTTTGTTACAAATATATTAAAAATGATTCCCAAACCTCGAACTCCATTTCTTAAAAAAATTTATTTTCTTAGTTTTCCATTATCTCTTCCATTTTTTCCTGACCAGTCAAAGAATACAACATGTATCTCAAGATACATTTCAATATATTTTTGGCTCTATAATGCAGGAATACTACTAGTATACCACTAGAAAGAAAACAAATATAAAACATTTCCTACAAGTCACTGGAAAAGTCTCTTTAATTTCCATACCACAATCTCCTGGCTTCATCTCTCTTCTGCTACTGTCTGGAAAATTCCTTTTGCTTGGACCTATTCACCAACTTCAGTGCTACAGATGTATTAATGTGAAGGGCCTCACAACTGTTCACAGGGAGCTTAGCATGTGATGGTGTGTCATGGTGGGACCACTGAAGATAACAAAGACTTAAACATTAAATTCATTGGCTGGGTGCGGTGATTCACACCTGTAATCCAAGCATTTTGGGAGGCCGAGGCTGGTGGATCATGAGGTCAGGAGATCGAGACCATCCTGGCTAACACGGTGAAACCGCATCTCCACTAAAAATACAAAAAATTAGCTGAGCATGGTGGCGGGCGCCTGTAGTCCTAGCTACTTGGGAGGCTGAGGCAGGAGAATGGTGTGAACCCGGGAGGCGGAGCTTGCAATGAGCCGAGATCACGCCACTGCACTCCAGCCCGGGTGACACAGAGAGACTCCGTCTCAAAAAAAAAAGAAAAAAAAATTACTTCTCAGATCTAAATGTCTGTGCTCCCCCAAAATCTGTATGTTGAAATTCTAACCCCCAAGGTGATGGTATTTGGATACGGGGCTTTTAGGCAGGTGATTAGGTCGTGAAGGCAGGGCCCTCAAAAATGGAATAAGTGCCCTTATAAAATAGGCCCAACCAGCCAGGCGCGGTGGCTCACACCTGTAATCTCAGCACTTTGGGAGGCAAAGGAGGGTGGATCACCTCAGTTCGGGAGTTTGAGACCAGCCTGACCAACATGTAGAAACCCCACTTCTACTAAAAATATAAAATTAGCTGGGCATGGTGGCACATGCCTATAATCCCAGCTACTCAGGAGGCTGAGGCAGGAGAATCGCTTGAACCTGGGATGCGGAGGTTGCAGTGAGCCGAGATCGTGCTATTGCACTCTAGCCTGGGCAACAAGAGCAACACTCCATCTCAAAAAATAAAATAAAATAAGCCCAAAGACCCAGCAAGAATACATTATCTATGAACCAGTAAACAGATCCTCATGAGACACTGAGTCTGCCTTGACTATAAGAGTTCCTGGCCTCTACAAATATGAGAAATAAATTTCTGTTGTTTATAAGCCACCCAACCTCTGGTGTTTTGCTACAGCAGCCTGTATGGACTAAGACATGAATACTGATTTACAGAAGCAACTGACCAAGTACCTTCATACCTCATTTTCTGACATCATCCCTGGAGTAAGCTGGGGACCTGTCCCTAAGGAAATGACCAACACCTCTTCTGGTTGCACCTCCTGGATCGTTTCTTGAGATGATCCTTCATGGTCCATATGTAGGTCCATTAGCATGTTGGTGCGGCTTCTGCTCCGAGTTGCTAATAAAAAATTTCAAATAAAATAATTTAGAGAAATAGACAAATGAAGAAAATGGTATGCTAAAAATGAAAATATATTTTCTATTAGTGCAGAACATTTGCACATGCACAAGAGTGGTAAAAATATTAATAAGAAAAAACAAAACAAAACAAAAAACTAAATCCTCCCAGTTACTCTACTGACTAATACAAAGATTCTCCTTCAAAACTGATAATCAAGAACAGTGATCCAAGTCCATGTTACAGTAAGTGCCACATATATGATCACATCTGCAGAACAGCAAACATGTCCCAATCAATTTAAGACTTGGAGTGACAAAAAAAGCATTACCTCATTTCTTATCTTTTTAAGATGCCTTAACTAATTTTCCTATAAAACGATGTAACTGCTACTGGTCTCCCATACTGGAAACTGAACTTACAAGCATCAGAAAATTTCATGTGAGGGATTACACCTGTAATCCTAGCACTTTGGGAGGCTGAGGCGGGTGGATTGCTTAAGTTTAGGAGTTCGAGACCGCCCAGGGCAACACGGTAAAACTCCGTCTCTACTAAAATACAAAAAATTAGCCAGGCATGGTGACGTGCACCTGTAATCCCAGCTACTCAGGGGGATGAGACAGGAGAATCAGTTGAACGAGGCAGGCGGACATTGCAGTGAGCCAAGTCTGCACCACTGCACTCCGGCCTGGGCGTCAGAGCGAGACTCCATCTCAAAAAAAAAAGAAAAAAGAAAATTTCATATGAAAACCTAATAGCCACATAAATAAGATACTTTAGTTAGGCAACTGTTAACAAAACCAGAATCAGTGTTTGTTTTTTTGAGACAGAGTTTCACTCTTGCTGCCCAAGCTAGAGTGCAGTGGCACAATCTCCGCTCACTACAATCACCACCTGCTGGGTTCTAGCAATTCTCCTGCCTCAGCCTCCTGAGTAGCTGGGATTACAGGCAGCCACCATCACACTCAGTGAATTTTGTACTTTTAGTAGAGATGGGGTTTTGCCATGATCTCAGGTGATCCACCACCTCGCCTTCCCCAAGTGCTGGGATTATAGCCATGAGCCAACGTGTCCAGCCCAGAATCAGTTTTTAAATGTACTTTTCCCCCCAAAATGTATTAATGTCTTTTCAAAGATACAAGAGAGAAAATTTCTTTATGTTTGGATAAAAGGTCCTTTCTGCTTTGGAAACAGTATAAATTAATAAAGGCTTCAATTATTTTTGTTTCTTTCCCCTGCGTATAACCAAACAAAAAATACATTTTTCTAAAATAACTGCTGGGTGTAGTGGCTCATGCCTGTAATCCTAGCACTCTGGGAGGCTGAGGCAGGTGGATCACCTGAGGTCAGGAGTTCGAGACCAGCCTGGCCAACATGGTGAAACCCTGTCTCTACTAAAAATACAAAAAGTTAGCTGAGCATGGTGGTGGGCACCATAAGTAATCCCAACTACTTGGGAGGCTGAGGCAGGAGAATCACTTGAACCCGGGAGGTGGAGGTTGCAGTTAGCCTAGATCACACTGTTGCACTCTGGCCTGCAAAATAAGAGTGAAATTCCGTCTCAAAAAAAAAAAAAAAAAGAAGGCTGGGCGCAGTGGCTCATGCCTGTAATCTCAATACTTTGGAAGGCTGAGGCAGGTAGATCACCTGAGGCCGGGAGTTCAAGTCCAGCCTGACCAACATGGAGAAACCCCATCTCTACTAAAAATACAAAATTAGCTGGGCGTGGTGGCACACGCCTGTGATCCCATCTACTTGGGAGGCTGAGGCAGGAGAATGGCTTGAACCTGGGAGGCAGAGGTTGTGGTGAGCCGAGATCGTGCTATTGCACTCCAGCCTGGGCAACAAGAGCTAGACTCTGTCTCAAAAAAAAAAAAAAAAAAAAAAAATCAAGAAAAAAAAGGTTCTATTTTCTTTCAGAGGGCAATAAAATTCAGTACAACCAGAATACTAAATAGAAATTATGTTTTGGTACAAAATAATGAAAAATAGAGACATAAAGCAAAAACAACTATAGTAGCAGCAGAAGTCAACTTCACATTGTATGAAAGCTGACCTACTTGAAGACAGAAGCAGAAATATAAACAATCATCTTTCTTTACAATGCTGATTAATGTTCATTAATCACAGAGCACACATCAATTTCCAAGTCTAAAACAGGCCTACTCACACCTTTATTTGCTTACCCTATCTTCTATTGAATTGCAAATTGAAATTCAAGTTCATAAACAGATCTACGAATCTTAACAAACTCTGCAACTATAATTTATAAAAATGCAAGCAATCAAATTTTATGTAGCAATTTACATAAAGTAAAAGCAACATGCACATGGAGCATACTTTTATAAACTATTTCTTAAATAAAATTATAAAAGAAGAGGAAGAACAGCCTATTACCCACCAAACGGGGTTACTAGTGTAATATGAGCGGTAATATTGGTAACTGAGGAATCCCAGGCTGCTAACTGTTGTCCTGGGTTGCGAAAGCATTAAATAGAAAGAAAACCAACCTTCTGAACAATGGACAAATTTTTTAAGATACGAAATAAATGCAATAGCCAAGATAACAAGACTATACAAAATAATACTGGGTATACATTTGAAATTCACTTTCCATCAGACTCATATTTAATGACACTTTTAGACAATGGGAAATGAAAAAACTAATGTATATCAGTGAACAATGGAAAAAAAAATCTCTGATTTACTAAAAATCATTTACTTCATCATGTGAACAGAGTGCAAATAGCCCATAAAAAAACCATTAAATGCCTGGGCATGGTGGCTCACACCTGTAATCCCAGCACTTTGGGAGGCCGAGGCAGGTGGATCACCTGAGGTTAGGAGTTCGAGACGAGCCTGGCCAACATGGCAAAACCCCGTCTCTACTAAAAATACAAAAATTAGCCGAGTGGTGGCGGGCATCTATAATCCCAGCTACTAGGGAGACTGAGGCAGAAGAATCGCTTGAACCCGGGAGGTAGAGGTTGCGGTGAGCCGAGATTGTGCCACTGCACTCCAGCCTGGGCAACAAGAATGAGACTCCATTTCAAAAAAAAAAAAAAAAAACCATTAAGTGCAAAATCCCTTTTTCTATTTTTTATTTTCAAAACTGACATATTGGGGTGATACAATAAGACAAAGACTTGAAGAATATGATGCCATACTACTGTTGATACAATTCCACGTTATGTTAAATATAAGATAGATTAATTTTAAGAAACTGGTAGTTCTTAATGGATTAGCTCACAGAAGTTTAAAAGTAAAATCCCTCTCTTCAAAATGCATAAATTAAAAAGAACTATGTTCACCAAGTGTTGCTGAGTTCCTCATTATAATTAGGCAGGCACTAAAATAATCCTGTTCCCTTGGCTTAAACACTTTTTCCCCATCTTGTTTACTTTGCCTAACTTCCATTCATCACAAAGCGCAAACAGGCTTCACCTGCTCCAAGATCTTCTCCTGATACCATCACCATTTTGGCTAAGTTAGGTGTCCCCATAACCCTCATACTTATCTCCTCAGAATGCGTAGTACGCTGAAGGGTACTACTCTCTTCTTGTTCTCCCTAACTAAACTATCAATAGCCTACTTGACAGTTAGGGCAGGTCCTAATGGTCTTTGTATCCAGTGTCTATCACAGTGCCTCATGTGCAAGACACATCCACTCTCACAGGACTTTTGTGGGGATTAAATGAAACAACACTTATAAAGTACCTACCCAGAGTATGGAACATGGTATATGCTCAATTAATTTTTTTGTAGACAGATAGATAACAAATATTAACCAAGCAAATAAGTCTTAATTAGATAGAATTCTTAAATAAACAAACTTGAAAAAATAAAATGAAACTTTTGCTTTATTTTATAACATTAAGATATTTTAGCTCAGTTGATAAAACAGTTATTATTAATGAAAATAATAATAGAAAAATACTATTTTCCACTTTATTGACGGAAACTTCTAAAATAGTATTGTTTATTACATTATTTAGAACTTTGTAGAAATGAGGGGGCTACCTAATTTTTTTTTTTTTTTTTGAGATAGGGTCTCACTCTGTCACCGAGGCTGAAGTGCAGTGGCACAATCATGGTTCACTGCAGCCTCGACCTCCCAGGCTCAAGCAATCTCCCCATCTCAGCCTCCCAAGTAGCTGGGACCACAAGGCACGTGCCACCCTCTTACAACTACTGAGGGCTACATAGTTTTAAAAATGACTACTTATGGCCGGGAGCGGTGGCTCAAGCCTGTAATCCCAGCACTTTGGGAGGCCGAGACGGGCGGATCACGAGGTCAGGAGATCGAGACCATCCTGGCTAACACGGTGAAACCCCGTCTCTACTAAAAAATACAAAAAACTAGCCGGGTGAGGTGGCGGGCGCCTGTAGTCCCAGCTACTCGGGAGGCTGAGGCAGGAGAATGGCGTAAACCCGGGAGGTGGAGCTTGCAGTGAACTGAGATCTGGTCACTGCACTCCAGCCCGGGCGACAGAGCGAGACTCCGTCTCAAAAAAAAAAAAAAAATGACTACTTACAACATTTCCAAAATTTTTTCAAGAAAAGACAATAACATTTGAACAAAGTATACTGTGGATAGAAAAGTAGGTAGACAAAGCTAAAGCCTACTGATAAACCTTAACTAATCTGATACGATTTCTAAAAACTGAAATACCATCAGTAAACATGAAGAGAAAGACTTTCCCAAGTACTTAAACATATATTCCAAAACACTGAGCAGTAACAAAGGCTGACGAAATATTAAACTTAAAAGAAAGCTCCGATATGAGAAATTCTGCTTACCTATAGGTAATCGATTCTTTTTATTTGCTGGAGTGGTTGCCGGAGACAGCTGAGGCGTATTGTAGGGAGTCATTTCTAAACTGCTGCTTTTTCCTGGCTTGGCCGGGGGTAGGTTTGCCAATAAATTGTCAAGAGCCATTCTATCTTCTCTCAGTTGATCTCCAGACATCACACTCTTCATAAAATTCACCTGGCAAAAGCAAAGAACATTAGCTAGTGAAATCACTTTTTCTTTTTTTTTTTTTTTTTTGAGACGGAGTCTTGCTCTGTCGCCCGGACTGGAGTGCAGTGGCCAGATCTCAGCTCACTGCAAGCTCCGCCTCCCGGGTTTACGCCATTCTCCTGCCTCAGCCTCCGGAGTAGCTGGGACTACAGGCGCCCGCCACTTCGCCCGGCTAGTTTTTTGTATTTTTAGTAGAGACGGGGTTTCACCGTGTTAGCCAGGATGGTCTCGATCTCCTGACCTCGTGATCCGCCCGTCTCGGCCTCCCAAAGTGCTGGGATTACAGGCTTGAGCCACCGCGCCCGGCCACTTTTTCAAATACAGTATGTATTTCCCACACAATGTACTCATGTATGTCTCTGCTCACGCTTAGCTAAAAGACTTTTGAGAAAATTCTATTAAACAATGAAGCCATTACCAGAGTAATAAGCTGACTATAGGTTATATAAACCACAGTTCTGCTCAATCCTTCCAGAAGATTAACGGAAGACAATGGAGGGGTCTCCACTGCACGGCCCCCAATCACAACATCAAGGAACGCGGCAACACAGCTCTGTTAAAACAGGGAAACAACAGTGAAACATTTCCCTTTAAAATACTGGAAAGAAATTTCTGATTAACGTGGACAAGCATGAAAAACTTTTAACATCTTAAAAATCATATTTTTTTAAGATGTTAAATAATTTTTTTTTTTTTTGGAGACGAAGTTTCACTCTTTTGCCCAGGCTGGAGTGAAAGAGCGCCATCTTGGCTCACTGCAATCTCTGCGCACCTCCTCCCCCACTGTAATTTTCCTGCCTCAGCTTCCAGAGTAGCTGGGATTATAGGTGCCATGACCATGCCCGGCTAACTTTTGTATTTTTAGTAGAGATGGGGTTTTGCCATGTTGCATGGGCTGGTCTGAAACTCCTGACTTCAGGTGATCCACCCGCCTCAGCCTCCCAAAGTGCTAGAAATACAAGTGTGAGCCACCCCGCCTGGCCTAATTTTTGTATTTTTTTGTAGAGATGGGGTTTCACCATGTTGCCCAGACTGGTCTCAAACTTGTGAGCTCAAGCGATCCACCCACCTCAGCTTCCCAAAGTGCACCCAGCACTAGGATTACCCAACCTAAAACATTAAACTCTTCTTGTAATGATATAGTCTAAAATCTTGGGGCTGGGTGTAGTGGTGTATGCCTGCAATCCCAGCACTTTGGGCAGCCAAGGTGGGTGGGTTGCTTGAGCTCAGAAGTTCGAAACCACTTGGGCAACAGGGCAAAACCTTGTCTCTACAAAAAATACCAAAATTAGCCAGGCGTGGTGGCGTGCACCTGTAGTCCCAGCTACTTGGGAAGCTGAGGTGGGAGGATTGCTTGTGCCAGGGAGGTCAAGACTGCAGTGAGCTGAGATGGCGTCACTAGGTGACAAAGTGAGACCCTGTCTCAAAAAAAGAGAAAATAACAATAAGATGTTGGAGACAAACATAACACAACACAGAACAGTATATACACTGTGCTACTATTTCTGAAAGGGGAAGGAGTGGTTGGAAGTATATACTGTATGTAGGAATTTGCTTGTAAACATATTGACCTCTAGAAGGATACACAACCTGATAACATCAAGAATCTTTCGGGGGCCAGGCATGGTGGCTCACACCTATAATTCCAGGTACTAGGAGGCTGAAGCAGGAGAACTGCTTGAACCTGGGAGGCGGAGTTAACAGTGAGCTGAGATCACGCCATTGCACTCCAGCCTGGGTGACAACAGCAAACCTCTGTGACAAGAGGGAAACTCAGTCTCAAAAAAAATCTTTTGTTGGGGGCGGGGAATGAAGACTAGAGATGAGAGGGGGAAGGGAAATTTTACTCAAATATCCTTGAATTTTCGTAGGTTGAATGTATAGCTTAATCAAAGTAAGACTGATTAAAACTTTATTTAACTAAATTAATTGAACAATGTCATGGATGTTAACTTATAAACTACACTTAAAATTAAACAATTATCGACCAGACATGGTGGCTGACATCTATAATCCTAGCACGCTGGAATGCTGAGGCAGGAGGATCGCTTGAGGCCAGGAGTCAAGACCAGTCTGGGCAACATAGTAACACCTCATCTCTGTAACAATAAAAACAGCCGGGCATGGTAGTATGCCCCTATAGCCCAGGTACTTGGGAGGCTGACGTGGAAGGACTGCTTGAGCCCAGGAGTTTGAGCCATGATCACACCACTGCACTCCAGCCTGGGCAACAGAGTGAGACATCGACTCAAAAATTTAAAAGTTGGCCAGGTGTGGTAGCTCACGCCTGTAATCCCAGCACTTTGGGAGGCCGAGTTCGGTAGATCACAAGGCCAGGAGTTCAAGACCAGCCTGGCCAAGATGGTGAAATCCAGTCTCTACTAAAAATACAAAAGTAGCCAGGCGTGGTAGCATGCGCCTGTAGTCCCAGCTACTGGGGAGGGTGAGGCAGAGAGTTGCTTGAACCTGGAGGCAGAGGGTGCAGTGAGCCAAGATCACACCACCACACTCCAGCCTGGGCAACAGAGCAAGACTCCATCTCAAAAAAAAAAAACTTTTTAAAATAAAATAATCTTAATAGCTCTTTGATTCTCTTTATGATGGCATCTCCTCAATACGTCTGTGGGAGTTAATCATCTTTAAATGCTGCTGATCCAATACTGTAGCTAATTAAAAGAACATTTAATTCAGACATCACCTAAGGACAAGATTTAATAAAGAGAACAGTTAGGCTCACTAATACTTCAGAATTTTCTATAAATGGTATTTATTCTTACTTTGTCAAATTTTCCAAGGCTGCTCTTTGTTCGGGGATCTCCTTCTTCAGAGCCAGTCATTGCTAACTGCTGCAAAAGGCGGCCTACCTGCAACCCAAAGCAGCGGTAGGGAGACATAAGCTACAGACAGATACTCATAAATACCTCTCTGTGAAAGCAAGCACATCTATTCAATTCTCAGTACCTGTTTCATAATACTATTCATACCACCTGACCAGGCATATGAAATAGTATCCCCCAAAAGATGTGTACCTTATGTTGGCTTTTGCTATTTTTAGATTAAGAGTTAGAGAAAGTATAAATTTTTGCTTTAATTTCTCTTTAACACATAAGATATCAACATTGGGGGAAAAAGCACAATACATTTGTTTCTGACATTGTACTTTTCATGTGTTTAGAGCTTTTTAAATTAATTTGTAAGGCCGAGCACGGTGGCTCAAGCCTGTACTCCCAGCACTTTGGGAGGCTGAGATGGGTGGATCACAAGGTCAGGAGATCAAGACCATTCTGGCTAACCCGGTGAAACCCCGTCTCTACTAAAAAATACAAAAAACTAGCCGGGTGAGGTGGCAGGGGCCTGTAGTCCCAGCTACTAGGGAGGCTGAGACAGGAGAATGGCGTAAACCCGGGAGGCGGAGCTTGCAGTGAGCTGAGATCCGGCCACTGCACTCCAGGCTGGGCGACAGAGCGAGACTCCATCTCAAAAAAAAAAAAAAAATTATTTTGTAAAATCTGACTCATTCATTAAATTACCTTAAGTTAATATTAAGAACATTACCCTACAGAGTTCACAAAGCACTCAAGGTAGAATTTTTTTCCTAGATGTAAAAGTGAATGATTCCTATCTAACATAAGCTGGTTTGATAAAGTAAATACTAATTCATAGAACAAGTACCCTACTGGCAAAAGTTGTTACTGTACTCTTTTTAAAGGCTAATGAAAGTTATTACAGCATCCTCTTCTTAATATCTGGGACAAGCCCCCCTTTTTACTGATTCTGAAAATATGTGATTCAATCTCTACTGGAATGACAAAAAAAAAAACAAAAACCTACAAATACATTATCTACCACAAGAATAAATGTAAGTGTTTCATGGGCCAGGCACAGTGGCTTACGCCTACAATCCCAGCACTTTGAGAGGCCAAGGTAGGAGGATTACCTGAGGCCAGGAGTTCAAGATCAGCCTGGACAAGAGAGCAAGACCCTGTCTCTACAAAAACATTTTTAAAATGAGCCAGGTGTGCTGGTACACATGTGCAGTCCCAGCTACTCAAGAGGGTGAGGCAGGAGGGTCACTTGAGCCCAGGCATTCAAAGGCTACAGTGACCTAAGATGGCACCACTGCACTCCAGCCTGGGTGACAGAGTGAGACGCTGTCTAAAAAAAAAAAAAACAACTCTAACAACTCTACTGTTTCCTGGATAAGGAGTCAAAAATTTTGTGCTCACTTCAGAAGCACATATTAAAATTGAAACTCTACAGAGATTAGCATGGCACCTGTGCAAGGATGACACACAAATTTGTGAAAAGCTCCATATTATAATTTTTTTTAATTTATAGAAGTTAAAAAAAAGTTAGCTTTATTTCAGGCATTTCTATATAGTGAATTGTTAAACACCCCAAGGTGATATAACTGATCATAAAAAAGAGCTAATCCTTTTTCTCTGATTTCTTATTTTTTTAATTTTTTTTTTTTTTTTGAGATGGAGTTTCACCCTTGTTGCACAGGTTGGAGTGCAATGGCGCAATCTCGCCTCACCGCAACCTCCGTCTCCCAGGTTCAAGCAATTCTCCTGCCTCAGCCTCCCAAGTAACTGCGATTACAGGCATGCGATACCACACCGGCTAATTTTGTATTTTTAGTAGAGACGGGGTTTCTCCATGTTGGTCAGGTTGGTCTCGAACTCTGGACATTAGGTGATCCGCCCGCCTGGGCCTCCCAAAGTGCTGGGATTACAGGCATGAGCCACCACAGCCGGCTAATATTTTTTTTTTAATAGATATGGGGTGGTGGGGGGTCTCACTGTGTTGCCCAGGCTGGTCTCAAAATGCTGACCTCAAACGATCTGCCCACCTTGGCTTCCCAAAGTGCTGAGATTACAGGTGAGAGCCACCGCACCAAGTCTGAGCTAATCATTTTTTAAAAATCACCCAAGGCCAGGTGTGGTGGCTCACACCTGTAATCCCAGCACTTTTGGAGGCCAAGGCAGGTGGATCATCTGAGGTCAGGAGTTCGAGACCAGCCTGACCAACATGGTAAAACCCCGTCTCTACTGAAAATACAAAATTAGCCAGGTGTGATGGCGCATGCCTGTAATCCCAGGCACTAGGGAGGCTGAGGCAGGAGAATCACTTGAATCCCGGAGGCGGAGGTTGCAGTGAGACGAGATTGTGCCACTGCACTACAACATGAGCAACAGAGCAAAACTCCATTTAAAAATAATAATAAAACGGCTGGGCGTAGTGGCTCATGCCTGTAATCCCAGCACTTTGGGAGGCTGAGGCAGGTGGATCACGAGGTCGTCAGCAGATCGAGACCATCCTGGCACTAACACGGTGAAACCCCGTCTCTACTAAAAATACAAACAATTTGCTGGGCATGGTGGCACGCATCTATAATCCCAGGTTTTTGGGAGGCTGAGGCAAGAGAATCACCTGAAGCCAGGAGGCAGAGGTTGCAGTGAGCCGAGATCACGCCACTGCACTCCAGCCTGGGCAACAGAGTGAGACTCTGTCTCCAAATAATAATAATAATAAAATAAAAAATAAAAATCACCCAAAAATAGTCTATTCTAAATAAACACCAGTTTTTCACAGTATATCTGAGGGATAAGGTGTGATGAAAAGAGTCCATGAAGAAATAATAACATGACTTCAGTCATTTAGATGATCGCAAAAAAATGCTAATATACACCCAAAAATCCTCTTTCTGAAACTCTTAAAAGAGCTTCAGATTTCAGAATTCAGAGATTTTAGAAAGGTAATGCAGTGTATACACACAACATGTTCAATATACAGATGGCATTTTGTAATCAAATGAATCAACATTTCTGCAACAAAATATGAGTATTCACTAGCACTAAATGGAATAACAATTATAAATATAGCTGGGCATGGTGGCGTTCCCCTGTAATCTCAGATACTCAGGAAGCTGAGGCAGGAGAATCACTTGAACCCAGGAGGCGGAGGTAGCAGTGAGCCAAGATCGCACCATTGTACTCCAGCCTGGGCAACAAGAGTGAAACTTCATATCAAAAAAGAAAAATGAAAAAAAAAAAAAATTGTGAATAGCCTCATGTTACTTCAGCACAGGTTTTGCTACCAAATAAGGTATAGAAGACATTCAGTTTTTGTTCATTTTGGGTTCTGAAATTATAGAAAAGGGTTGGTGGACTTGTTCTAGAAAATCTAATCAACTCTACATTCAAGTGTGTGAGGATTCCATTTAAAAGCAAACACAGCCAGGTGCAGTGGCTCATGCCTGTAATCCCAGGACTTTGAGAGGCCGAGGCAGGCAGATCACAAGGTCAGGAGTTCGAGACCAGCCTGACCAACATGGTGAAACCCCCGTCTCTACCAAAAATACAAAAATTAGCCAGACGTGGTGGTACATGCCTGTAATCCCAGCTACTCAGGAGGCTGAGGCAGGACAATTGCTTGAACCCGGAAGGCGGAAGTTGCAGTGAGCTGAGAATGCACTACTGCACTACAGCCTGGGTGACAGAGTAAGTCTCCGCCTCAAAAAACAGACAAAGACAAAATGTTTTGTGACCACCATAGTTTTAAATCCCAGTATTACAGCTTTTATTTAATAAGATGCAAATACTTAGAACTGGTTGAGAAAATGTCGTAAGAATATACAAATATTGTCATATTATTTGTTCCCACCCCCACAGCCCAATCAACTGATTTTAAACTAAATGTCACATTAATAATAATAGCAAAAGCATACCTGCATCAGATTAAATCGTGCTACCTCATTAATAGGAGCATCAGAAATTATTCCATACTGTTCTGGATTGACAACTGCAGGACAAATGAAGCAGGCCAACAGGAGATCAGTACACATTGCCCGGACCTCCCCTACTTCCAGCCTATCTACACAGGAGAGGGTTTTATACATCTGAGACACGATCCACCTTAAACTATGTGGAAAACAATATGTGTTCTGTTTGAGATAACCAATAAATTTGTTCACCAAAGCCACTAGTTTGGCTTCATTGGACTCCACCATTTCTTGAACTTTTTGCCTGAATCTGTCTGAGCCCTTCTCTCCAAAGAGTTTTTCCTGCTGAGATGGGGAGAACCTCTCAATTAGCTTGTTTGGATCTGTTTCCAGGTGATCTTCATCTTCAACAAGGAGTTGCATAATTGGCTCATGTAAAGTGGCTGTGAGGAAAAGTTTGGCAGAAAACAGTCCTTCAGAAAAAAGTTTAAATAAGATGCTGAAGGCACAAGTTCCTCTCCTCAAAAGTCGCCTAGGGTTGTCACTTTCTTTAAGTTCAAATTCAATCAAGTATCGCAAAACCTGAAGGAGGTAGCTTTCATCTTCTTGCATGATGCAATTGCCATACAGGGACGTAAAAACTGTGTAAATAACACTTTGTGTGTTCTCCTGATTAAGTTTCTCTCCAGCAACCAAAGAGGAGGCAATAAGACGAGGATTTTCCCTTAATCGACTCAAGAATTCTCCATAAGCAGTCTCCTGAAATCCCAATTGCTTATACCCATCAACAAATTGTGTATCTTCCAAAATTTTGGCATGTTGGCAACATTCAGCAGGGGAAGCTTCAGCACTAAAAAAAAATGAGCAAACAAGCAAAATAATAGTATTAGTAATAACACATATGCTATATCCAAACATGGGTAATATGAGTTGATTATAGTCCCAACAATAAGATCACTCTGAATTGCTAAAATTTTTTAGACCAACAGCAACTCAATGAGTAAAGGAAGACAAAACTAAAAAGTACAAAGGACAATTTCCTCATATCAAATCAGAATCAATGAAAAGTATTGGGGCTGGGTGCAGTGGCTTACACTCGTAATGCCAGCACTTTGGGAGGCTGAGGCAGGCAAATCATTTGAGGCCAGGAGGTCGAGACCAGCCTGGTCAACATGGTGAAACTCCCATCTCTTCTAAAAATACAAAAATTAGCCAGGCATGGTGGCAGGCACCTATAATCCCAGCTACTTGGAAGGCTGAGGCAGGAGAATCGCTTGAACTCAGAAGCTAGAGGATGCAGTGAGCCAAGATCGTGCCACTGCACTCCAGCCTGGCCAACAGAGCAAGACTCTGTCTGCAAAAAAAAAAAAGAAAGAAAGAAAGAAAGAAAATTATCAGTTTGTAGATCCTAAAAACTGTCTAGCCCTCTTATGAACTAAATTAAAATTAGCTGCAGGACGGGCACAGTGGCTCACACCTGTAATCCCAGCACTTTGGGAGGCCAAGGTAGGAGGATCACTTGAGCCCAGGAGTTCGAGACCAGCCTGGAAAACATGGTGAAACTCCATCTCTACAAAAAAAAAAAAAAAAAAAAAAAATGAAAATTAGCTAGATGTGGTGGCGTGTGCCTGTAGTCCCAGCACTCAGGAGGCTGAGGTGGGAGAATCACTTGAGCTCAGGGGCTTGTGACAGCAGTGACCCAAGATCACACTACTGCATTCCAGCCTGGGCGACAAAGCCAGATCCTGTCTGAAAAAAATACATATCAGCTACAGTTAAACTGCTTATGTTTATTTATGGACATAAGAAAGTTTACAAATATTCAAGTACTAAAAAATAATAAAAATGAGGTCCATATCAGCGTATTGCTCAACCGTCCTCAACAGCAACATGCCAGTATGTAATGACCTGCAGAATCACATCCTTTAACCAGGCTTTTTGCTTCTGGAAACAAATCCAAATAAAATAAGCCTAAAAGATGTGGGGAAAAAAAACACAATGCCCACAATAGCACTGTTCTTTTTTAACTCATTTTTATTGAGGTAAAATACAGTAAAGTGCACAAGTGTCAAGTGTTCAGCTCGAACAATTTTTACACATATATGCACCCAGTAATCACCACTCAGATTAAGACATGGAACATTTTAAACACCCAAGAACGCTTTCACATGCCCTTTCCCAGTCAATACCACCCTCTCAAGTCCAACAAGTAACTATTATTCTGATTTCTGTCATCAAAGATCAGTCCTGCCTCTTTTTGAACTTCATACAAATAGAATCATACAGTACATATTCTTTTGCGTCTGGCTTATATTCTCAACAGCACTGATATTCTTAGAGTTAAAAACTGTTCTTGGCCAAGTAGGGTGGCTCATACCTATAATCCCAGCACTTTGGGAGGTCAAGGGGGCAGACCACGAGGTCAGGAGTTTGAGACCAGCCTGACCAACGTGATGAAACCCCGTCTCTACTAAAAATACAAAAATTAGCCAGGCATGGTGGCACGCATCTGTAATCCCAGTTACACAGGAGGCTGAGGCAGGAGAATCTCTTGAACCTGGGAGGCAGAGGTTGCAGTGAGCTGAGATCATGCCACTGCACTTCAGCCTGGGCAACAGAGCAAGACTCAGACTCAAAAATAAATAAATAAATAAAATAAAATAAAAACTGTTCTTTGTAGATATTAAGACAATAAAATATGTGGTTTCTAAACCTGAAAAATAGTTATACAATATCGAAACATGGAAACATAGATAGATAATTTTTTCTTTTTTTTTGGAGACAGAGTCTCACTCAGTCGCCCAGGCTAGAGTGTAGGGGTGCAATTTTGGTTCACTGAAACCTCCACCTCCTGGGTTCAAGCCATTCTCCTGCCTCAGCCTCCCGAGTAGCTGGGATTACAGACGTATGCCACCACGCCCAGCTAATTTTTGTATTTTTAGTACAAATGGGGTTTCATCATCTTGGTCAGTCTGGTTTCGAAATCCTGATCTCATGATCCACCTGTCTTGGCCTCCCAAAGTGCTAGGATTACAGGCACGAGCCACCGTGCCCAGCTGGAAACCTATATATTAAATATTAGGAGAAAAGCAGAACAGGTAATTTCCTCTCTACAACAACATTTGTTTTTTCTTTTGAGACAGAGTCTCGCTCTGTCGCCCAGGTTTCAGTGCAGTGGCAAGATCTCGGCTCACTGCAACCTCCACCTCCCGGGTTCAACCAGTTCTCTGCCTCAGCCTCCCAAGTAGCTGGGATTATAGGCACCTACCACAACGTCCGGATAATTTTTTTATTTTTAGTAGAGATGGGGTTTCACCATTTTGGCCAGGCTGGTCTTGAACTCCTGACCTCATGATCCACCCGCCTCGGCCTCCCAAAGTGCTGGGAATACAGGTGTGAGCCACCATGCCCAGCCAACAATAACATTTTATACAGACAAAGACACAAAACCAATTGGTATGATATAAAATGTCAATGCTTAAGTTATAATTTTCTATAACAGTGCCTAAGTTATTTAATAATCAAAATAAACTATTATAAGGAAAGACTCACCTTAACGTTGATGTAAAATTATCTTAAATAATGCATTTTGTTAGAAATGGATTCATTTATTTACAGTTACTAATTTATTTACAGAATCATAGTGGTTCATAAAATTTAAAACCTGAAAATCATTTCTTTACCTGGTTATGATAAGCCGATCCAAATTGATTCTCTGTTGCTTCGCAATCCATGCTGTACGATACAGCTTTTCAGCTGTCTTAAGTACATCTGCATTGAGCCTCTGAATAAGCTGTTTCTCAGAGTTTACATATAAGCGTTCCTGCTTGAGGTGATGAGCCAGAGTATGAATATCTAGCTTCACCATCTTCAGTGTGGGAAAGGCTCAAAGACTGATCACTAAGAGTAAAAAGATAAATATTTAAAGTTTATGTATGTCACTGAAGCTCTTTTCTAAAATCAAATGGATAGGAGAACACTTTAAGAATTAAGTTACACTTGGGCAGACACGGTGGCTCACTCCTACAATCCCAGCACTCTGGGAGGCCGAGGCGGGCGGATCACAAGGTCAAGAAATCGAGACCATCCTGGCCAACATGGTGAAACTCCCGTCTCTACTAAAATACAAAAAATTAGCCGGGCGTGGTGGCGCGCGCCTGTAGTCCAATTTACTCAGAAGGCTGAGGCAGGGGGATTGCTTAAACCCGGGAGGCAGAGGTTGCAGTGAGCTGAGATTGTGCCACTGCACTCCAGCCTGGTGACAGAGCGAGAATCAGTCCCCCCCCCCAAAAAAAAGAAAAAAAAATTAGGTTACATTTGATACCACTTTTAACTCTAATTTTCAAATAATCTCTATCTTTTTACTACAGAAGTATTACAGGTTCAGTAGAAAAATTGGTAAATATAGATAAGCAAACAGAAAAAAAAGCTCACTCCTAAGGCCACAGCTCAGAGATAGCTGCTGTAAACCCTATGTATATCCTCAAATACAATGTCTATTTGTTAACCCCAGAGTTATCCTTGACTGTGCTCTTTCTAATCACAATCAAAATATCCTGTTGATTCTATCTTCAAAATATATCTAAAATCTGACTACTAATTCCCGCCGTCCCCCCATTGCTAATTACATCAGTTCTCGCTACGAGGTGTGTAATCACCACGTCCTAAGTGATCTCACTGCTTCTTTTATTGTACTTCTAAAGTCTGTTCTCTACATAGCATAGTGAATTAAAAAGTCAGATCACGGCCAGGCGCGGAGACTCACACGTGTAATCCCAGCACTTTGGGAGGCCAAGGCAGGTGGATCACCTGAGGTCGGGAGTTCGAGACCAGCCTGGTTAACATGATGAAACCCCGTTTCTACTAAAAATACAAAAATTAGTTGGGTGTGGTGACGTACACCTGTAGTCACAGCTACTTGGGAGGCTGAGGCAGGAGAACTGTTTGAACCTGGTAGGCAGAGGTTGCAGTGAGCCGAGATCACACCACTGCACTCCAGCCTGGGCAACAGGTCTCAAAAAGAAAGAAAAGAAAGGAAAGGAAAAGAAAAGAAAAAAGAAAAGAAAAGAAAAGAGAAAAGAAGAAAGAAACCAACAAAACAAAACTTAAGTCAGATCACTTTATTACTTTATTCCCCTACTGGAAACCATCCAAAGGCTTTATTTCATGACAGAATGAAATCTGAAGGTCCTACAAGATCTACTCCTGGCTACTTCTCCAATTTCCTCTCCTACAATCCCACCCTAGTTCACACAGCTCCAGAACACCTACCTTCTAGCTGTCCCTTGAACAGGCCAAGCACGTCCCTCTCTGAAAGTGTGCACATTTGCTGGCCTCTCTGGAAAGTTATCCACTATCTTCATTCCATTCAGATCTCTCTACTCAAACATGTATTTAGAAAGGCCTTCTCAGACAATTCCTTCTAAAATAGAAAATATAACTTCCTAATCTCTCTTCTGGCCTTTAAAAAAAAAAGCATTGCCCCTATCTAGCATTATATTACAGATATCTACCTGCATATTAATCATGCTTATTGCAAGGCTTCCCCACTAGAAGGTAAGCGACAGTAGAGCCAAGCCTTGTTTGCTTTGTTCACTCACAGCTATAATTTCAGGGACTAGGAGAAGGCCTAGTTCATAGCAGGAGTTGAATAAATATTTGCCAAAGGAATAGATGAAATCTCACTACTCTTATTTATCTAGTAGCTAAACAAACTGATACAAATAGCACACATATTTTAAAGCATTATTATTTAAGCTATGCCCTTGAACCTAGAATTTGTGCCAGATCACAAATGTTAAATCAACAACAGAAATACCTGTGGCATAGATAACAAAACATAATATTGTGTGTCCGGGCAGCAGACAGCCATCAAGTTAGCAAAAAATTTCTTGGGTTGGGCACAGTGGCTCATGCCTGTAGTCCCAGCACCCTGGGAGGCCAAGGCGGGTGGCTCACTTGAGGTCAGGAGTTCGAGATCAGCCTGGCCAACATGGTGAGACACTGTCTCTACTAAAAATACAAAGATTCACCAGGTGTGGTGGCAGGTGGCTGCAATCCCAGCTACTCAGGAGTCTGAGACAGGAGAAACTTGAACCCAGTAGGCAGACGTTGCAGTGACCTGAAATTGTACCACTGCACTCTAGCCTAGGCAACAGAGTGAGACTTTGTCTCCAAAAAAAAAAAAAGGCCAGGCACGGTGGCTTCCACCTGTAATCTCAGCACTTTGGGAGGCTGAGGTGGGTAGATCACCTGAGATCAGGAGTTCAAGACCAGCCTGACCAACATGGAGAAACCCGGTCTCTACCAAAAATACAAAATTAGCCAGGCATGGTGGCACATGCCTGTAATCCTAGTTACTCGGGAGGCTGAGGCAAGAGAATCGCTTGAACCTGGGAGGCAGAGGTTGCAGTGAGCCGAGATCACGCCGTTGCACTCCAGCCTGGACAACAAGAGAGAAACTCCATCTCAAAAAAAAAAATTTCTCATTAAGAATTAAACATTATGGTAGCAGCTAGAAATATACTTGAAGCAACCTTCATTGAAAGAAACAGATTTAATCACTTAAAATTTTGATTTCTGCAATTTTAAACTTTCTCCTCTTCTTTGAATGAACTACTGATGACTAGGAAAATTTCAAGTATTACTGTGAAACCTGAATTTAACTGCTTTTAAAAAATACCTTCTTGTACCTTATTGATTCCCCAGCAAACCATGCAAAGCTGTTATTCTAATCTCCTCCACTGCTGGAGATAGCTTTCCATAATGCTTCCCTCTGAAAAGATATCAGTATGTCTAGTTCACCAAGATGATTTCCTATTGAATTAGTCACAAAGGCATGTGTGTACATTTTTTTAAATAGTGACATATATACATATACTCTTATTAATTCAGCCTACAGAAAATGCATGTGTGACTTTGTAGACTTCCATGTGGGAACTCTTAACACCCTCTAGGGAGCTCTAAGTCCACAGGCTAAGAAAAGAATCATTGCTCTAATGGTTTTATTTATGAGAAGTATCATAGTTAATGAAAGCAGTCCTGAGGTGGAGGTTGCAGTGAGCCGAGATCATCGTGCCACTGCACTCCAGCCTGGTGACAGAGTGACACTGTGTCTCAAAAAAAAAAAAAAAAAAAAAAAACAACAACTACTATATGCAGCCGGGCTAACTACTAAATGCGGCCGAGCATGGTGGCCCACACCTGTAATCCCAGCACTCTGGGAGGCTGAGGCAGGTGGATCACCTGAGGTCAGGAGTTTAAGACCAGCCTGACCAACATGGTGAAACCCCATCTCTACTAAAAATACAAAAATTAGTGGGGGGTGGTGGTGGGTGCCTGTAATCCCAGCTACTCAGGAGGCTGAGGCAGAATTGCTTAAACCCAGGTTGCAGAGGTTGCAGTGAGCTGAGATCGTGCCACTGCACTCCAGCCTGGGCAACAAGAGCAAAACTCCAGCTAAAAAAAAAAAACAAAAAACCTATATGACCTATATGCTTCATTAATTAATTCAGTTGCCCTGAATATATAATACATAACCTCTTAACCTTTTTTTCATGTATAAAATGTGGACAAGGCCAGGCGCGGTGGCTCACGCCTGTAATCCCAGCACTTTGGGAGGCTGAGGTGGGCAGATCACCTGAGGTCGGGAGTTCGAGACCAGCATGACCAACATGGAGAAACCCCATCTCTACTAAAAATATAAAATTAGCTGGGTGTGGTGGTACATGCCTGTAATCCCAGTTACTCAGGAGGCTGAGGTAAGAGAATCGCTTGAACCCGGGAGGCAGAGGTTGCAGTGAGCTGAGAATGCACCATTGCACTCCAGCCTGGGCAACCAGAGCGAAACTCCATCTCAAAAAAAAAAAAAAATTGACGAACATCTGAATTTATTCTGTGCCTGACACAAACAACATATTAGGTACCGGAAATACAAAAAAAGGAGAAAACCTAGTACTGTGCCCTCAACTACTTTCTAAACTAGTAGAATGAGGCAGGCATGCAAGCAAATGGCTGCCCCAAAGCATTATGAGTATTACGCTACAAGTCTACACAACATAGAGTAAGGACAAAAATAAAAGGAATGACTGAAGAAATAGATTCTTCAACTTAGTCTTAAAAGACAAGTATGTGCAAAAACGAAAAAACAAAAAACTGGCCAGGTACAGAGGCTCACACCTGTAATCCCAGCATTTTGGGAGGTACGAGGCGGCCTCATGACTCCTCGTGAGGTCAGGAGTTCAAGACCAGCCTGGCCAAGATGGTGAAACCCCATCTCTACTAAAAATACAAAAAAACCAGCCAGGTATGGTGGTGGGCGCCTGTAATCCCAGCTACTCAGGAGGCTGAGACAGAGAATCGCTTGAACCCAGGAGGCGGGGGTTGCAGTGAGCCGAGATTGCGCCACTGCACTCCAGCCTGAGCAACAGAGCAAGACTCTGTCTAAAAAAGGAAAAAAAAAACCTATTTGCCAGACAGGTGGGGGTAGAATATTCTGGACAGAAACAGCCAACTAAATAAAGGCATATATATATATACACACACATACACATGCCTATACATATATATATGACATGAAGTCTATTTAGGGACCTACACATGGCTTATTACAGTTTGAGGCCGTGTATGTTTGTGCAGTTAAGAGTAGGGATGGAGGGAGAAGGTAGAAAGTGTATACTAAGAGATAACGTAACAGAGACAGAAGGCATAGAAAACTCAAGAGTTAAGAAACTTGGGCCAGACGCAGAGGCTCATACCTACAATTCTAGCACTTTGGGACGCCAACGCAGGCAGGTCAGTTGAGCCCAGGAGTTTGAGACCAGCCTGGGCATCATGGCAAAACTCTCTCTCTACAAAAAATACAAAACTTAGCCGGGTGTGGTGGCGGGTGCCTGTAGTCCCAGCTACACAAGAGGCTGAGGTGGGAGCATCACCTGACATCTGGAGATTGAGGCTACCGTGAGCCACAATTATGCCACTGCATTACAGCAGCCTGGGTGACAGAGTGAAACCCTGTCTCAAAAAAAAAAAACAAAAACAAAAATGAACTTTGCGCTGCATGCAATGGAGAAGAGGCTTAAACACGATTAACACAATTAAATTTATATTTCACTACATAAAGTCTCTGGTACCAAGGAAAAGTATGAGGAGGTGGGGATGGAATAGACAAAGAGAGACAAAGAAATTGCTGATAGTCAAGAAATAACAGTGGGGAATGGAAAGAACATGGCAAATTCCAGAGAAGTTAAAAGGCAGGAAATACAAGGTGCTGACACCTCCATACAGAGAAGGTGTTATTCATCACAACTATCATATGAGAAAACAGTTTATAAACTGAAAACTGTGCCTGGAATGGGTCTAAGAACTCTGCACATTTAGTCTTCATAATATCCCTCTCCAAGATAGGTATTTTCTTTTGCAGCTAAGAAAATTGAGGCCTAGGGATTTGCTCAAGGTCATACAGGTAAGAGGTGATAGAGTCAGTACACTATTGCTATTACCCTGATGTCTACATGAAAAACTCATAAATCCATATTGATCTACCTAGAGGCACTCCTTTCTTTACAGTTGTCACTCAGAAACATGCCTTAGATAATCCCCAACTTTAAATTCAACTATGTTAAAACCACTGTTTTCCTTAGAAACTTTTTTACCTCTGTTAATAACTCAATACCATTCTTCCAATAGGGAAGGAGCAGCTTGCTGTATTTCCAGCGGTATTCTTTTTTTTTATTTTTATTTTTTTTTATTTTTTGGAGATGGAGTTTTGCTCTGTCGCCCAGGCTGGAGTGCAGTGGCACAATCTCGGCTCACTGTAATCTCTGCCTCCCGGGTTCAAGCGATTCTCCTGCCTCAGCCTCCGGAGTACCTGGGACTACAGGGGTGCACCACCACGCCCAGCTAATTTTTGTATTTTTAGTAGAGACGGGGTTTCACCATGTTGGTCAGGATGGTCTCAATTTTTAGACCTCATGATCCGCCTGCCTCAGCCTCCCAAAATGCTGGGATTACAGGCATGAGCCACAGCGCCCAGCCCTCTTTTTTTGTTTTTAAATCTTCTGACCAACTGCTGCCTGTTGACAGCCAGCATTCTTCACAGAGTCTCTCTCATCTGAACTTCCATTCCATCCCTGAGACCAATCTGTCTCAATTATTTCTTAACACACAACCACATTAATATATCTAAATTGCCATCAAAATTATATTATTGTTCTGCCTGAGATATCTTCAGTGGCTTCCCACTACCTTCAGGAAAACAGCTGATTATTTAGGTTTATAACATGTACAGCCTTCTAAAATCTGGTCCCAAACTATCTTTCCAGGCCACCTTCCATTGCTACACTGTATGAACCTTTGACTTCATAAAAATATCTTACTTGATATCCCAAACACTAATCTTTCCTTGATTGCTGGTGTCTCACATGCTCCCGCATTTCTGCACTGTTTTGCTTCTGTTCTGGCGTGCTGTACAATATTTTGGCCACATATGGTCGTTTAAATTAAAGGTAAATTTTAAATTAAAATTCAAAATGTATGGTATGCAAATTATATCTTAATAAAAACAATGTAATTTAAAATTCTGTTTCTTAGTCATACTAGATGCCATTCCTAGTACTGAGGACCCACATGTAGCTAGCAGCTACTATACTGGACAATGCAGACATAGGACATTTCCACCATCATAGAACGATGAAAGTTCTACTGAATAGCACTGCTCTAGAGTACAAATCATGTATGATTCAACGTTGAGTTCCTCACAATGTCCACAGAGTAAGCACTTTAAAAGTACCCATATCTGTGCCTGTAATCCCAGCACTTCAGGAGGCTGAGGCGGGTGGATCACGAGGTCAGGAGCTCGAGACCAGCCTGGCCAACATGGTGAAACCCTGTCACTACTAAAAACACAAAAATTAGCCAGGTGTGGTGGTGTGCACCTGTAATCCCAGCTATTTGGGAGGCTGAGGCAGGAGAATCGCTTGAACCCGGGAGGCAGAGGTTGCAATGAACTGAGATCGCGCTACTGCACTCCAGCCTGGGCGACAGAGCAAGACTCTGTCTCAAAAAAAAAAAAAAAAGAAAAGAAAAAGTAAAAGGTACTGATTTCTGGCCTGGAGCAGTGGCTCACATTTGTAATCCTAGCACTTTGGGAGGCCAAAGTGGGTGGATCACCTGAGGTCAGGAGTTCAAGATCAGCCTGGCCAACATGGTAAAACTCCGTCTCTATTAAAAATACAAAAACATTAGCCAGGAATGGTGGCAGGTGCCTGTAATCCCAGCCGCTCAGGAGGCTGAGGCAGGAGAATCACTAAAACCCAGGAGGTGGAGGTTGCACACTAGAATCCAAGAGGCAGAGGTTGCAGTGAGCCATGATGATGCCACTGCATTCCAGCCTGGGCAAACAGAGTAAGACTCCGTCTCAAAAAACAACAACAAAAAGAGCAAATACCCATTTCTCCTAATTTAAATTTAAATAGAAGCAGGCTTACCACACCAAAATTAATGTTCAAATAAGTTTCTCTGTAATTGTAGCAGTGATTCTCGGGACTTTTTTTTTTTAAAAAGACAGGATCTCACTCTGTTGCCCAGGCTGGAGTACACTGGCACAATTGTGGCTCACTCCAGCCTTGACCTCCCGGGCTCAAGTGATCCTCCAACATCAGTCTTCTGAGTACCTGGGACTACAGGCGTGTGAAACCACACCCGGCTAATTTTTAAATATTTGCAGAGACAGGGTCTCACTAAGTTACCCAAGCTGGTCTTGAACTCCTAAGCTCAAGCAATCCTCCTGCCTCAGCCTCCCAACGTGCTGGGATTACATGCCTGGGTAAACTTTTTTTTTTTAACTTTCAGGGTACTACAAAATTCTATACAAAGTAAAACACTCCAAACAAATTTAGATTCACTTGTGTTGTTATAACATATTGAGGAAATTTGTTACATCTCAAAAACAGGCTATAATCCCAGTGTTTTGGGAGGCTGAGGCAGGTGGATCACCTGAGGTCAGGAGATTGAAACCAGCCTGGCAAACATGGTGAAACTCTGTCTCTACTAAAAATACAAAAATTAGCCAGGTGCGGTGGCACATGCCTGTAGTCGCAGCTACTTGGGAGGCTGAGGTGGGAGGATCGCTTAAGCCTGGGAGCCAAGATCATGCCACTGCACTCCAGCCTGGGCAACAAAAAACAAAAAAAAAGTTATTGAGAGTCCCTGCTTTAGAGTTTTTGCATAGATGTTTACATATATTTTCATAACAACCCTCACGGCTACAAAGATAACATAAATGTAGAAAATCAACAAATAATTGTTAAAATTTACACATTCTTAGGGGCGGGTGAGGTGGCTCACGCCTGTAATCCCAGCACTTTGGGAGGCCGAGGTGGGTGGCTCACGAGATCAGGAGTTTGAGACCAGTCTGACCAACATGGCGAAACCCTGTCTCTACTAAAAATACAAAAATTAGCCGTGCATGGTGGCACATAACTGTAATCCCAGCTACTCGAGAGGCTGAGGCAGAGAATTGCTTGAACCTGGGAGGCGGAGGTTTCAGTGAGCTGAGGTTTCACTGCACTCTAGCCTGAGCAACAGAATGAGAGTCTATCTCAAAAAATAAATAAAATAAAATAAAATAAAATTTACACATTATTCTACAAACTCATTGATAATTTTTTTTTAATAATCAAATGAATTCTAATATGTATTTGCCTACAAGATTTCCTGCTTGTCTTGTAGTTATATTGCCACAATGGGAGAAAAAGGTTAAGAGAAACTCTTTTTTTTTTTTTTTGAGACGGAGTCTGGCTCTGTCTCCCAGGCTGGAGTGCAGTGGCCGGATCTCAGCTCACTGCAAGCTCCGCCTCCCGGGTTTACACCATTCTCCTGCCTCAGCCTCCCGAGTAGCTGGGACTACAGGCGCCCGCCACCTTGCCCGGCTAGTTTTTTTTGTATTTTTAGTAGAGACGGGGTTTCACCATGTTAGCCAGGATGGTCTCAATCTCCTGACCTCGTGATCCGCCCGTCTCGGCCTCCCAAAGTGCTGGGATTACAGGCTTGAGCCACCGGGCCCGGCCAAGAGAAACTCTTAAGAGAAACTGTTCTAGATTAAAAGCAACTAAAACAACATAACCAAATGCAATGCAAGAGTCTTGACTGGCTCTTAATTAGGGGGAAAAAGACAGAAAAGCCACTTTAGGGACAACTGGAGACATTTAAATATGGACTGGATACCAGATGATATTAGAAAAGTATTGTTAATTATTATCAGGTGTGATATTGGTATTGCGATTACATAGGAGAATAAATTGTTTTTAAGAGATGCACATTCATGTATATATTTAGAAATAAAATCTTGTTAGGGCCAGGCATAGTGGCTCAGGCCTGCAATCCTCGCACTTTGGGAGGCCGAGGAGGGCAGATCACTTCAGGAGTTCAAGACCTGCCTGGCCAGCATGGTGAGATCCCGTCTCTACTAAAAATACAAACATTAGCCAGGCATGGTGACGTGCACTTGTAATCCCAGCTACTTGGGAGGCTGAGGCAAGAGAATCACTTGAACTTGGGAGGCGGAGGTTGTAGTAAGCCAAGATCATGTTACTGCACTCCAGCCTGGGTGACAAAGCAAGACCCTCTCTAAAAAAAAAAAAAGAAGAAGAAGAAGACAAAGCAAGACCCTCTCAGAAAGAAAGAAAGAGAGAGAGAGGAAGAAAGAAAGAAAGAGAGAGAGAGAGAGAAAGAAAGGGAGTGAGTTAGGATGTCTGCAACTTGTACATGGTTCAGCAAAAACATTAAGAGAATTTTTTCAAATATAGCAAAATGTAAACTGTTGAACTGAGGTGGTAGGTATGTAAGGATTACTGTGCTATCTTTCAATGGTTTTTGTCTGTTAGAAATATTTCATGTAGCCGGGCATGGTGGCTCAAGCCTGTAATCCCAGCACTTTGGGAGGCCGAGACAGGCGGATCACGAGGTCAGGAGATCGAGACCATCCTGGCTAACATGGTGAAACCCTGCCTCTACTAAAAAATACAAAAAACTAGCTGGGCGAGGTGGCGGGCACCTGTAGTCTCAGCTACTCGGGAGGCTGAGGCAGGAGAATGGCATAAGCCCGGGAGGCAGAGCTTGCAGTGAGCTGAGATCCGGCCACTGCACTCCAGCCTGGGTGACAGAGCGAGACTCCATCTCAAAAAAAAAAAAAAAAAGAAATATTTCATAATTTAAAAATGGGGTAAAATACTTTAGAAATTCTCAAATTGTGCCTTTCTTGCTGCTTAATTAAATGTAATTGAACAAATATATGACAGAGTTTCGCTGGAGCCTAGCCAAATCGTCTAATCTCAAGGAGCTCACGACCTAATTACAACTGAAATACTGTTCAAGATAGAAAGGGAACATAACATGTTTTCGATGACACAGCAACATATGAGCCAATTCATGCAATTTAGAAATTAAAATCTTCAAATATAACTTTACTTTAAAAAATTAACACATGAGGCTGGGCATGGTGGCTCATACCTGCAATCCCAGCACTTAGAGAGGCTGATGTGGGCAGATCACTTGAGCTCAGGAGTTCAAGATCAGTCTGGCCAACATGATGAAACCCCATCTCTACTAAAGATACAAAAACTAGCCGGGTATGGTGGCGCATACCTGAATCCCAGCTACTTGGAAGGCTCAGATGGGAGGATCGCTTGAACCCGGGAGGTGGAGGTTACAGTGAGCTGAGATCACGTCACTGCACTCGAGCCTGGGTGACAGAGCCAGATCCTGTCTCAAAAAACACACACACACACACACACAAAAAACAATGATTGAGGAAAAGGGTTTGATAATTTTAAAAGTATACCAATTTTTTCTGCTTTTCTAAGCCATCACTATACTATCAGTGGAGTTAAGGGTCACCAGGAATAGCTTAAATAAAATTTGTATGTGAATAACTAAAAGTAGGAAAATTTTTACAATACTAAAGACAAAAGAAAAGTACAGACATTAGGAAATAAATCAGTTTGTTTCCTGAAAAGTAACAATAACAATATGACCATCAAACTAACAATATCAAACTAGCATTTATTTACGAGTTATGCCAAATACTCTGCTATTCTTTTTCCTAATTGAACTCTTAGAACCCTATGATAGGTGTACTCTCATTATCCTCATTTGACAGTTAAGAAAAGTGTTGACTTATCTAGTAAGTAGCTAAGTCAAGATTCAAACAAACTGTTCTGTCTGACTCGAAAGAAGTACTTGCTCTCAATCAACTAATCTAAACATTTTGTCAGTAACATCGACTTTAATTTCTAGTTCTGCTAAAAATTTACTCCTTAAAGTTCCTGTTACCTATTGGTTTTTACAGAACTTTATTTGGCTTCTGGTGACATCTACATCATTTGAGTTTATACCCAAATACCACACAAAACACAGTGTCTCCAGCCCTTATCTCTTCACTGAGCTTAAATTCTTTATTTCCTCTACCTGCAAAACATCTGAATATCAAGACAGAATTTCAGAATTGAAAAGTCTATTAAAAGCCATTTCTCTCAGCACCATAGGAAAGGTTAAAAAAAAATTTTTTAGCCGGGTGCAGTGGCTCATGCCTGTAATTCCAACATTTTGGGAGGCCAAGACAGGCAGATCACCTGAGGTCAGGAGTTCGAGACCAGCCTCGCCAACACGGTAAAAGCCCGTCTCTACTAAAAATACAAAAATTAGCTGGACATGGTGGCACATGCCTGTAATTCCAGCTACTCAAGAGGCTGAGGCAGGAGAAATGTTTGAACCCGGGAGGCAGAGGTAGCAGTGAGCCGTGATCACACCAATGCACTCCAGTCTGGGTGACAGAGCAAGACTCCATCTCAAAAAACAATAATAAAATAAAATAAAATAAATTTTTAAAAGTAAATAAAATAAGATAAATAAATAAATAACTTAAAGTAAAAATAAAGGTCCAAGGGTGCTCACGATTTTCAGCTATGCTTTATCCCTCAGAGATAATTTCCAAACTCCTTGGTTTAATATTCAAAGTACAATCTTGCTTCAATCCACCCCTCCAATCCTAATTTATACATTTCCCTACATAAACTCTCCTACTCCTGCCAAACTGGCCTTCCCATTTTTCTTTTATTTTTTGTTTTTGAGACAAGGTCTTGCTCTGTTGCCAGGCTGGCTGGAGTGCAATGGCACCATCATGGCTCTGTGCCTCCCCAGCTCAAGCAACCCTCCCTCTACAGGCATGCACCACCATGCCCAGCTAATTTTTGCATTTTTTGTAGAGACAAAGTTTAGCCATGTTGCAGAAGCTGGTCTCAAAGTCCTGAGCTCAAGTGATCCACCTGCCTTTGCCTCCCAAAATGCTAGGATTACAGGCATAAGACACTGCGTCCAGCTCATTTTTACTTTCAGTTCATCGTCATGTTTCTAAATTTGTATCTGGCCCCCTCTTATGTAGATGTTCCAATTTCCAAGACCAGACTCAACAAAACCTTCCTTTCCAACCATACAGTATGCACACGGCAATAAATCTCAACACTGAACTCCTGACACACTGATTTTTTATTTTTATTTTTTTTTGAAATGGAGTTTCACTCTTGTTGCCCAGACTGAAGTGCAATGGCACGATCTCAGCTCACTGCAACCTCTGCTTCCCGGGTTCAAGCAATTGTCCTGCCTCAGCCTCCTGAGTAGCTAGGATTACAGGCACCCCCCCACCACGCCCAGCTAATTTTTATATTTTTAGTAGAGATACAGTTTTGCCATGTTGGCCAGGCTGGTCTCAAACTCGTGACCTCAGGTGATCCGCCTGCCTCAGCCTCCCAAAGTGCTGGGATTACAGGCGTGAGCCACTGAGCCTGGAAAAACTTTTGATATCACCAATTTGAAATCTTTTTTTGTACTTTCATCTTTAATGTCTATATCCTGTCTTTCCGTGTCCTCAAAGGCATAGGGCATCTCTTAGGCCTATGTATCCCCAGCCCCCAAACCACGGCCAAACATTAGCAGCTCTCAATATTTTTTTATCTTTGCTAATATTTGCATTGTCACAAGTTGCTCTATGAATAAGAATATAAGTGAAATCAAAGAATTTTTAAATTAACATTAGGTACACCTAAAATAACAAATAAAATTTTTTCCTGAAATTCACGAGCAGTTTCTAAGTTAGAGAGTTTCATTTTGTAGTAAAAAAAAACAACTAGACTTTGAAAATCTATCAGTTCAAGAGCTGGCCAGGAGTGGTGGCTCATGCCTATAATTCCAGCACTTTGGGAGGCCAAGGCAGGCAGATCGCTTAAGCCCAAGAGTTCAAGATCAGCCTAGGCAACATGGCAAAACTCCATCTCTATCAAAAAAAACAAAGAAAAGAACAACAATAAAAAAAATTAGCTGGGCATGGTGGTGCACACCTGTAATCTCAGCTACTCGGGAGGCTGAGATGAAAGGACTGCTTGAGCCCAGGAGGCAGAGGTTGCAGCGAGCTATAATCGCACCACTGCACTCCAGCCTGGGCGACAGAGCAAGGTCCTGTCTCAAAACACATATATTAATATATATATGGCCAGGTGAAGTGGCTCACATCTATGGACCCAGCACTTCGGAAGGCCAAAGCAGGTCGATCACCTGAGCCCAGGATTTTGAGACCAGCCTGGGAAACATGGCGAAACCCTGTCTCTACAGAGAACACGAAACTTATCTGAGTGTGAGTGCACATGCCTGTAGTCCCAGCTACTCAGGAGGCTGAGGTGGGAGGATCACTTGAGCAGGGAGGTCAAGGCTGCAGTAAGCCAAGACTGAGCCACTGCACTCCAGCCTGACCAACAGAATGAGACCCTGTCTCAAAAAATAAATAAAATAAAATAAGTTCAACAGCATTACCACATTTTCTATAAAAACGAAATAGATGGGCCAGGTGCAGTAGTTCACACCTGTAATCCCAGCACTTTGGGAGGCCGAGGCAGGTGGATCACCTGAGATCAGGAGATTGAGACCAGCCTGGCCAACATGGCAAAACCCCATCTCTAACCAAAAATAGAAAAATCAGCCAGGTGTGGTGGCAGATGCCTGCAATCCCAGCTATTCGGGAGGCTGAGGCAAGAGAATCACCTGAACCCAGAGGGCAGGAGAATCACCTGAACCCGAGATTGGGCCACTGCACTCCAGCTTGGGAGACAGAGCGAGACTCCCCCTCAAAAGAAAATAAATAGATTATGCCTATGCATATTAGTCAGATTTTGAGAAGTTCAAGTTTTTCAACTCATGTTATTAACACTTATCACTGAGAGCACAGTAAGGAGATTTTAGTGGCAAAAGTGAAGCACACTGGATTTCTATATCCTTCTATAATGGTATAGAGGAGGGGCCAGCAGAATATGACTTTCAGGCCAAATTTAGCCTGCTGCCTGTTTGAATAAATAAAAGTTGTACTGGAACAAGGCCATACTCATTTGTTTATATATTGTCTATGGCTGCTTTCATGCCACAATGGCAGAGCTGAATAGCTGCCAGAGTCCTCCACAGTCCACGTGGCCCACAAGCCCAAAATATTTACTATCTAGCCCTTCACAGAAAAAGTCTGCCAACCCCTGATAAGCAAGCATACCCACTTTAACGCAAAGCACAGAGAGCAAGCACTGCCTGACAAGGTGAAATTTATGAATTACAAAACACAGTCATGCGCCACATAAAGACATTTCAGTCAACCATGGTGAAACTCCAGTGGGCCCATGAGATTATAATGGTGCTTTTATACCATATTCTTACTGTACCATTTTCTATGTTTAGATACACACTTACCATTATGTTACAACTGCCTATTCAGTACCGTAACATGCTATACAGGTTTGTAGCCCAGAAGCAAATAGGCTATGCCATATAGCTTAGGAGAGCAGGGAGCTATGCCACCTAAGTATGTGTAAACACACTCTATAATGTTTGCACAATGGCACTGCCTAATGACACATTTCTCAGAATGTAACCCTCTCATTAACGACCCATGACTACACATTAAAAGTCTCAAGGAAGCCAGAGGTGTGGTGTCTCAAGCCTGTCAGTGCGTGCTTTGGGAGGCCGAGGAGGGAGGATCACTTGAGGCCAGGAGTTCAAGAACAGCCTGCGCAACATAATGAGACCCTGTCTCTTAAAAAAAAAAAAAAAAAAAAAAAAAGTTGCCAGGCGCAGTGGCTCACACCTGTAATCCCAGCACTTTGGGAAGCTGAGAGGGACGGATCATTAGGTCAGCAGTTCGAGACCACCCTGGCCAACATGGTGAAACTCCATCTCTACTAAAAATACAAAAAATTAGCTGGGCATGGTGGTGCGCACCACCAGCTACTCAGGAGGCCAAGGCAGGAGAATTGTTTGAACCTGGGAGGTGGAAGTTCCAGTGACGTGAGATCGTACCACTGCACTTCGGCCTGGGTGTCAAGAGTGACACTCTATCTCAAAAAAAAAAAAAGTTCTGGCCGGGCCCAGTGGCTCACGCCTGTAATCCCAGCACTTTGGGAGGCCAAGGGAGATGGATCACTTGAGGTCAGGAGTTCAAGACCAGCCTGGCCAACATGGCAAAACCCCATCTCTACTAAAAATACAAAAAAATTAGCCAGGCATGGTGGAGCACACCTGTAGTTCTGGCTACTTGGGAAGCCTGAGGCAGGAGAATCACTTGAACTCAGGAGGCAGAGGCTGCAGTGAGCCGAGATCATGCCACTGCCCTCCAGCCTGGGTGACAGAGCGAGACTCCATAATCAAAAAAAGAAAAGAAAAGTTTCAGGGAGAATACATATATTACAAATGTTAACAACTATACCTAAACGAACTCCTCTGACTAAAGAGAAGGTCTCTAGGGTAGGAAAAAAATATTTCCAACTTTTTATGGGATAAGAATCACATTTCAAGTTTTCGCTATTGAGAATTTCTAATTAATGGTATCCCAAATTAATGATATGTATCTAGCAGTTCAAAACTCAAAGTAAGGCCAGGTGTGGTGTCTCACACTTATAATCCCAACACTTTGGGAGGCCAAGGTGAGAGGACCACTTTAGCCCAGGAGTTTGGGACCAGACCGGGCAATACAGGGAGACCCCATCTCTACAAGTAATAATAATAAATAGCCAGGTGTGGGGATATACGCCTGTGGTGTCAGCTATTCCAGGGGCTGAAGGTGGAGGATCACTTGAGCCGCAGAGGTCAAAGTTGCAGTGAGCCAAGACTGTGCCACTGCACTTCAGCCAGGGCAACACAGCACAACCCTGTCTAAAAAATAAAAATAATAAGCTAGGCGCAGTGGCTCACGCCCGTAATCCCAGCACTTTGGGAGGCCGAGGTTGGTGGATCATCTGAGGTCAGGAGTTCGAGACCAGCCTGACCAACATGATGAAACCCAGTCTCTACTAAAAATACACAATTAGCTAGGTGCGGTGATGCATGCTGTAATCCTAGCTACTCGGAAGGCTGAGGCAGGAAAACTGCTTAAACTTAGGAGGTGGAGGCTGCGTTGAGCCGAGATCATGCCACTGCACTCCAGCCTGGGCAACAGAGCAAAACTCCGTCTCAAAAATAAATAAATAAATAAATAATAAAAAATAATTAAAAAATAAAAATAATAAACTCTAAGTAACAGCTAGAATTCAAGTAAAAAATGAATCACCTCTTTATTAACCACATAATTTCAGAGATAATGTTAAAAAGGCAGTAAAAGGCCGGGCGCGGTGGCTCAAGCCTGTAATCCCAGCACTTTGGGAGGCCGAGACGGTGGATCACGAGGTCAGGAGATCGAGACCATCCTGGCTAAACGGTGAAACCCCGTCTCTACTAAAAATACAAAAACTAGCTGGGCGAGGTGGCGGGCGCCTGTAGTCTCAGCTACTCGGGAGGCTGAGGCAGGAGAATGGCGTAAACCCGGGAGGCGGAGCTTGCGGTGAGCTGAGATCCGGCCACTGCACTCCAGTCCGGACGACAGAGCAAGACTCCGCCTCAAAAAAAAAAAAAAAAAGGCAGTAAAAAAAAGACCTTTTCCTACTTTCTTATTTTCTACAGAGACTATTTTAATTAGCATAGGCGAAAAAATACTAAAACTGGAGTCAGAAGATCTCATGAATTTAAGACTGAACTCTGACACCTATTGGCAACGTGACTTGTGGCTAGGCATTTCACCAAAGTTTATTTCCTCGTCTTAAAAACTGGGATGATGCCCTTATCTATCTCAGATGGTATACCGTACAATAACTGTAAAGTGTAAATTGCTGCACAGTGTAAGATATTATCATTCTTATCAACTAAAAGGTAGGGTAACTTCTTATCATTTCCTAGGGCCAACGAGACAGACGCCATATCCAGTACATAACAAAATTGACCAAAATGACCTTTTCATCAAAGTAAGCGGGAAATATCAAAGTCATAACTAAAGAGGTAAAACAGACTACCTGCTAACATTATGAAACCTACATGTGTAAAAGACTTACTAAAGTAAAATTAAAAGCCAACTATCAGGCCGGCAGTGGTGGCTCATGCATGTAATCCCAGCACTTTGGGACATCAAGGCGGGCGGATTATGTGAGATCAGGAGTTCAACACCAGCCTGACCAACACGGTGAAACCCCGTTTTTACTAAAAATTAAAAATGAAATTAAAACTTTTTATTTATGTATGTATGTATGTATTTATTTATTTATTTATTTTTTGAGATGGAGTCTCGCTCTGTCGCTCAGGCTGGAGTGCAGTAGCCAGATCTCAGCTCACTGCAAGCTCCGCCTCCCGGGTTTACGCCATTCTCCTGCCTCAGCCTCCCGAGTAGCTGGGACTACAGGCGCCCGCCACCTCACCCGGCTAGTTTTTTGTATTTTTTAGTAGAGACGGGGTTTCACTGTGTTAGCCAGGATGGTCTCGATCTGCTGACCTCGTGATCCGCCCGTCTCGGCCTCCCAAAGTGCTGGGATTACAGGCTTGAGCCACCGCGCCCGGCCTATTTTATTTTATTTTATTTTTGAGATGGAGTCTCGCTCTGTCCCACAGGCTGTAGTGCAATGGCGCAATCTCGGCTCACTGCAAGCTCCGCCTCCCGGGTTCAAGTGATTCTCCTGCCTCAGCCTCCTGAGTAGGATTACAGGCATGTGCCACCATGCCCAGCTAATTTTTGTATTTTTAGTAGAGACGGGGTTTCACCATGTTGGCCAGGATGGTCTCAATCTCTTGACCTTGTGATCCGCCCACCTCGGCCTTCCAAACTGTTGGGATTACAGGCGTGAGCCACTAAAATTAAAATTTTAAAAAAGTTAGCCAGGTGTGGTGGCAGGTGCCTGTAATCCCAGCTACTTGGGAGGCTGGGGCAGGAGAATCGCTTGAACCAGGGAGGAGGCAGAGGTTGCAGTAAGCCGAGATCTCACCACTGTACTCCGGACTGGGTGATAGAGTGAGACTCCATCCAAAAAAAAAAAAAAGCCAATTATCTTTAATCTAAGAGCATTATGAGTAATAGTGTGTGCTTCATCCACACACATACATGAATGTATCTAATTCAAGACGATCTAATTAAAAATTACACAATAACATCTAAATGTAACATAGTATGCTGAATGGGATCCTGAACAGGAAAAGCACACTAGGTAAAAACTGAGGAAATTGGAATAAAGTATGAACCTTATTTAATAATAATGTATTGATTTTAGTTCATGATATTGCAACAAATTGTCATAATTGAAACAAATGTACCATGCTAATATAAGATGCTAATAACAGGAAGACGTGATCTTGATGCTGTCTCTGTACCATCATCTCAGTTTTTCTATAAAGCTAAAACTGTTCTAAAAAATAAACTCTAGGTTGGGCACGGTGGCTCCCACCTGAGATCCCAGCACTTTGGGAGGCTGAGGCAGGAGGACTGCTTGAGGCCAGGAGTTCATAACCAGCCTGAACAATATAGCAAGACTGTGTCTCCACAAAAATAAAAATTTAAGTCTACCTTTTAAATTAAACAAATAATATACTTCTAAATTCAAGTATCTGATTTAGCAACTTTTTTCAGTAAGAAAAATTATACAAACTTGAGAGCAGCATTTGAACACTGTAATTATCACAATCTCTAACCACCACCGCTTAGAAAAGGGAACAGCTCCCATATGATGTTCCAGAACCCATTAACATCTGTTAACACATTATGGTGTTTATCACACTAAAAATATTTTTTCTTTCAGTTCACTGTGATCACAAATGAAATACAGAAACTTCATAAAACAAAATTTCCATAGCTATATTACATTTTGCACTAATTTCTGATCAACTAAAGCAAAGGAAATATATTTTCTAGCCAGAATGGTTTAAGAAAAGCTACTTTCTATATTGACTTCCACCTAATAGCAAATCTTTTTTTAGGCTATTAGGAGTAGTAACAGTTGAGCTTGAAGAGTTTTAATTGATCAGCAGTAAAGAATAAGGGTGCTTAGGAAACAAAAACAATAACTACCACACATTTCAGGCTTGCCAGGTGCTAGACACCAACTACGGGCTTTTCATGGCTGGTCTCCTTTATTCTTCTCATTTATTCTTTTTTTTTCTTTTGAGATGGACTTTTGCTCTTGTTGCCCAAGCTGGAGTGCAATGGCGCGATCTCGGCTCACCACAATCTCCGCCTCCTGGGTTCAAGTGATTCTCCTGCCTTAGCCTCCCAAGTAGCTGGGATTACAGGCATGCACCACCACGCCCAACTGATTTTGTATTTTTAGTAGAGACGGGGTTTCTCCATGTTGGTCAGGCTGGTCTTGAACTCCTGACCTCAGGTGATCCGCCCGCCTCAACCTCCCAAAGTGCTGGGATTACAGATGTGAGCCACCGTGCCCGGTTCTTCTCATTTATTCTATATAACATTCCTGAAATAGTTGTAATAACTATGTTTTGGCCACTGCAGTGGCTCACGCCTGTAATCCCAGCACTTTGTGAGGCCAAGGTGAGTGGATCACCTGAGGTTGGGAGTTCAAGATCAGCCTGACACCATGGCAAAACCCCGTCTCTACTAAAAATACAAAAATGAGCCAGGCGTGGTGGCACATGCCTGTAAACCCAACTACTCAGGAGGCTGAGGCAGAAGAATCGCTTAAACCCAGGAAGCATAGCTTGCAGTGAGCCAAGATCTCGCCATTGTACTCCAGCCTGAACGTCACAGCAAGACTCTGTCTCAAAAAAAAAAGTCATTGAATAAATAATAGTTCAAATAGTAAGCACATTTGGGCAAAATCATGATGTTACCTGAGGATTACGTATGTGAAAGATTTTTATATACTGATGCCTACACTTCGGCAGAACTGATTTTTTATTGTGCACATACTTTTCCTCATAATGTTTTTTTAAGTTTAATTTAATTTTTTTTTTTTTTTTTGAGATGAAGTCTCACTCTGTCACCTAGGCTAGAGTGCAATGACATGATCTCAGCTTACTGCAACCTCCACCTTCTGGGTTCAAGTGATTCTCCCGTCTCAGCCTCCATAGTAGCTGGGATTACAGGCTAGTGCCACCACACCCAGCTAAGTTGTTTGTATTTTTGTAGAGACAGGGTTTCACCATTTGGCCAGGCTGGTCTCAAACTCCTGACCTCAAGTGATCCACCCACCTCAGCCTCCCAAGGTGCTGGGATTGTAGGCATGAGCCATTGCGCCTGACCTTCCTCATAGTATTTATGTAATACTCACATTAATGTAATAGGGCAAAAGAGGACATGACTGTCTTTTTTTTTTTTTTAGATGAGTCTTGCTCTATTGCCCAGACTGGAGTACAGTGGTGTGATCTCGGCTCACTGCAGCCTCTGCCTCCCAGGTTCCAGTGATTCCCCTGCTGCAACTTCTCAGCTAGCTGGGATTACAGGTGCACACCACCACACTTGGCTAATTTTTGTATTTTTAGTAGAGACGGGCTTTCACCATATTAGTCAGGCTGGTCTCGAACTCCTGACCTCAGGTGATCCACCTGCCTTGGCCTCCCAAAGTGCTAGGATTATAGGCATGAGTCACTGCGCCCAGCCATGACTGCCACTTTTTAAATAACCTGATATAATGTTATCTCTTGCATTTTATCAATGTGAGCTTTTCTTTTTTGTTTTTTTTTCCCAGACAGCATCTTGCTCTGTCACCCAGGCTGCAGTACAGTGGCATGATAATGGCTCACTGCAGCCTTGATGTCCCAAGTTCAAGCAATCTTCCCACTTCAGCCTCCCAAGCAGCTGGGACTACAAACATGCACCACCACACCCAGCTAATTTTTGTATTTTGTGTAGAGATGAGGTTTCACCATGTTGCCCAGACTCGTCTCGAACTTCTGAGCTCAAGCAATCTGCCTGCCTCAGTCTCCCAAAGTGCTGGGATTACAGGCATGAGCCACCTTGCCTGGCCTAATGTGAACACTTTATTTATTGATTGATTGTGAGATGGAGTCTCGCTCTTTTGCCCAGGTTGGGGTGCAGTGGCATGATCTTGGCTCACTGCAACCTCTGCCTCCCAGGTTCAAGTTATTCTCCTGCCTCAGCCTCCCAACTACCTGGGATCACTGGCACCTGCCACCACGTCCAGCTAATTTTTGTATTTTTCTTAGAGACAGGGTTTCACCATGTTGGCCAGGCTGGTCTCAAACTCCTGGCCTCAGGTGATCTGCCCAACTAGGCCTCCCAAAGTGCTGGGATTACGGCCATAAGCTACCACACCTGGCCTAATGTGAGCATTTTAATTATCCACCACTTTTCAGGGACTTAACCAATCCATACAATAGATGAGTGTCTCTTGCAAATATTTTTTACAAATATCATGTTGAATCACGACGATTTGTTTACATTTACTTCTCCTTACACGACTTACCCCCTTCAGTGCAAGAGCAGTTTCTTGCTCATTTTACGTTTTGTGAAATTACATGATCTAAAAATTGTCAGGCATTAATAATATACTAAAATAATGAGTTCATTCTTGTTCCAAAAAATTGACAAGTTCAGGTACTATGGCTCACGTTTATAATCCCAACACTTTGGGAGGCTGAGGCAGGAGAATCACTTGAGCACTGTAGTTCAAGACCAGCCCGGGCGACATAGCGAGACTCTGTCTCTATAAAGAAATTTAAAAATTAGCTGGGTATGGCATGCACCTGGAGTCCCAGATACTTGGGAGGCTGAGGTAGGAGGATTGCTTGAGCCTGGGAGGTCAAAGCTGCAGTGAGCTGCACTCCAGCCTGGGAGACAAAGCAAGACCCTGACTCAAAACAAAAGAACAGACAAGCACAGTATGCTTTATTTAACAGGCCGGGCGCGGTGGCTCAAGCCTGTAATCCCAGCACTTTGGGAGGCCGAGACGGGCGGATCACGAGGTCAGGAGATCGACACCATCCTGGCTAACACGGTGAAACCCCGTCTCTACTAAAAAATACAAAAAACTAGCCGGGCGAGGTGGCGGGCGCCTGTAGTCCCAGCTACTCGGGAGGCTGAGGCAGGAGAATGGCGTAAACCCGGGAGGCGGAGCTTGCAGTGAGCTGAGATCCGGCCACTGCACTCCAGCCCGGGAGACAGAGCGAGACTCCGTCTCAAAAAAAAAAAAAAAAGAACAGACAAGCACAGTATGCTTTATTTAACATACTTCCTTCACTCATTCATTCAACAAATGTTAATTATTAAATACAACCTATGTGCTAAGCACTGATGAACAAGATAGGCAAAGTCTGATCTTGACAGGGGGCACATTACCTTAGGGATAATGAAGTATACACAATATATTAGGGATACATGACTTTCCAGTGACAATTTATACTAGTTTTCACAAACTACACTGCTACACATTCTCTGTTTAGAGCCCTCTGTCTACTCCTTTCATTGGCCAGTTAAATCACACTTAGGTATCAGGGTACAGCTCAAACCAAGTATAGTACCTTGACTCAGATATTTCCTCATTTGGGTTCAACTCTCCCGCAGCATTTAGTATTGTTTGCAACAAAATGCTGTTTTTACAACAAAACTCCAAGATCCCTGAAGTAGGGACATTGTCATCCCAGTATCCCCACTACTTAGCACAGTGACTGGCATTTAGCAGGTGCTGGATGAATGTCTGAATTTATAATTACTTTTAAAAATGACCGGCTGATAAAGAGCAATGCTCCAATTAGGAATCAGTCAAGCTGCTACTTAGTTCCAAAATTACTAGAAAACATTATTAGAAAACTGTAATTAAGGCTGGGCATGGTAGCTCACACCTGTAATCACAGCACTTTGGGAGGCCAAAGTGGGAGGATCGCCTGAGGCCAGGAATTCAAAAGACCAGCCTGGGCAACATAGGGAGACTCCGTATTTATGAAAAAAAATTTAGAAAATTAGCAAGATGTGGTGGTATGCGCCTGTAGTCCTAGGTACTCAGGAGGCTGACATGAGAACACTGCTTGAGCCCAGGAGTTTGAGGCTGCTGTGAGCTGTAATGGCCCCACCACTCTTCATCCCAGGCAAGAGCGAGGCCCTGTCTCAAAACAAAACAAGCCTGCAACTAAATTTAGTTGAAAATATCTTCTCACATTCCAATGAGCATATCTGAAATTTGTGTGTTTTGGGACAGGGTCTCATTCTGTTCTCCAGGCTGGAGTGCAATGGTGCGCTCTTGGCTCACTGCAACCTCCGCCTCCTGGGCTCAAGCAATTCTCCTCCCTCAGCATCCTGAGTAGCTGGAACTACAGGCATACACCATCATGCCCAGCTAATTTTTGTATTTTTTGTAGAGATGGGGTTTTGCTATGTTGCTCAGGCTGGTCTCAAACTCCTGAGCTGAAATGATCGCCTGCCTTGGCCTCCCAAAGTGCTGAGATTACAAGTGTGACATTTTTACTAATAACTGGAAAGATATTTCTTTAGAATTGGGCAGTAAATATTAATGAGAAAAAATCTGAAACAAGTGATACTTTACTATCTTTAGTCGGTATATTTGGTTTTTTGTTTGTTTTGTTTTGTTTTGTTTTGAACTATGGCCTACAAAATAGTTGGTATATTTGAAGCAAGAGTGAAACACTGTAGAAAAAAGAATGGACTTACTACCAACTAACCCTGCCTGGCACAAGTACAAGGAATTGAAAGGCAAATTACTTTGAAAATACAGGTAATATAATGCCAGATAGTACACACAGTTCAAATCAACACTACAACAGACTTCTTGTGATGACACCAGAATTTCGGAAGATGTCAAAAGTAAACAAATGAAATTCAAACAGATTATTGATTTTACCTTCAATATACTAATTTTCCAGAGCTAAAGAAGACAGAATAACCACAAAAATAATTAAATTCATTCATAATAAATGGTTTGTGGGTTAAGCTCAGATTTTATTATACAACTCAACTGAGACAGTATCAATACATGTGAATAGCTAATATGCATTATTTAGGAAATACTAACGTTTCATCACTATTCCAATTCAAAAACCTTGACTTTTTATATAACTTGAAATCATTACTAATGAAATTGGCAATGTTAAACAAGATTAAGTTTGTCTTTTTATTTTTTCTTTTGAGACAGGGTCTCACTCTGTCCCCCAGGCTAGAGTGCAGTGGCTAGATCACAGCTTAACTGCAACCTCAACCTCCTCGGGCTCAGGTGATCCTCCTACCTGCTCAGCCTCCCTCCAAGCAGCTGGGACTACAGGCATGTGCCACCGTGCCCAACTAACTTTTGTATTTTTTGTAGAAACAGGGTTTTGCCATGTTGGCCAAGCTGGCCTCAAACTCCTGGGCTCAAGCAATCCACCCACCTCGGTCTCCCAAAGTGCTGGGACTACAAGCATGATTTACCATGTCTGGCAACAAGATTAAGTTTGAAAGGCATTAAGTTAAATAAGTAATGGCACACTCAAACCATGTAGAAAGATGTCCATCAATAAAATAAACAATTTGGGCTGGGCTTGATGGCTCACGCTTATAATCCCAGCACTTTGGGAGGCCGAGGCGGGCGGATCACCTGAGGTCAGGAGTTCAAGACCAGCCTGGCCAACATAGTGAAACCCTGTCTCTACTAAAAATACAAAAATTAGGCTGCCAGTGGTGACTCACACCTGTAATCCCAGCACTTTGGGAGGCCAAGACGGGCGGATCACATGGTTGGGGGTTCGAGACCAGCCTGGCCAATATGGTGAAACCCTGTCTCTACTAAAAATACAAAAATTAGCTGGGTATGGTGGCGTGCACCTGTAGTCCCAGCTACTCAGGAGGCTAAAGTAGAAGAATCACCTGAATCCAGGAGGCGGAGGTTGCAGTGAGCCGAGATTCTGCCACTGGACTCCAGCCTGGGCAACAGACCCAGACTCCATCTCCAAAAAAAAAAAAAAAAAAAATTTGCCAGGCATGGTGGCAGGCACCTGTAATCCAAGGAACTTGGGAGGCTGAGGCAGAAGAATCACTTGAAGCCAAGAGGCAAAGGTTGCAGTGAGCTGAGATCACACCATTGCATTCTAGCCTGGGTGACAGGATGTCTCAAAAAGAATTTTTTAATTTAAAAATTGAAAAAAATTAAAACAACAACAACAAAGAAAGATGTCCATCAGACATCATTAAGTGAAAAGAGCAAACTGCAGAACAATATGCATGGTAAGATCCCAGAGGCAGTCTAGGAGTTAAACCCTGGAGCAAGAGTACCTGGGCTCAAGTCTCAGGTTCGCCACTCCCTGGCTGTGCAATCTTTGTCTAGTTACTTTACTTCTCTATGACTCAGTTTCTTCATCTGCAAATACATATACCAGAACCTACTTTATAGGGTATGTTCACAGGGTTTTGAAAGTTAAATGAATTAAAATGAATACAGCAGCCAGGTGCAGTAGCTCACACCTATAATCCCAGCACTTTGGGAGGCCAAGGTGGGTGGATTACCTTAGGTTGGGAGTTCAAGACCAGCCTGACCAACATAGAGAAACCCGTTTCTACTAAAAACACAAAATTAGCCAGGCATGGTGGTGCCTGCCTGTAATCCCAGCTACTCAGGAGGCTGAGGCAGGAGAATCACTTGAACCCAGGAGGCAGAGGTTGCAGTGAGCCAAGATTGCACCATTGCACTTCAGCTGGGCAATGACAGCGAAACTCCATCTCAAAAAAAAAAATTGTATAAAGCACTTAACAATTATATATAATGTTAACTATAATTTGGGGGAAAATAATTCAAATCAAATAGTAAGTGCATGCATATGTGAGAAAGAAAACCCTTCATTTTTTTCCCAGTGTTTTTAGGTTTTTTTAAAAAACAAAGAACAGGCCAGGGATGGTGGCTCACATCTGCAATTCCAACACTTTGGGAGGCTGAGGCAGGCGTATCACTTTAGGTCAGGAGTTCAAGACCAGGCTAGCCAACATGGTGAAACCCCGTCTCTACTAAAAATACAAAAATTAGCTGGACATGGTGGCGTGCGCCTGTAATCACAGCTACTTGGGAGGCTGAGGCAGGAGAATCACTTGAACCCGGGAGGCAGAGGTTGCAGTGAGCCGAGACTGCGCCACTGCACTCCAGCCTGGGCAAGTGCAGGCTCCTAAGCTCAAGTGACGGAGCTTTACTCTGTCTCAAAATAATAATAATAATAATAATAAATAATAAAAATAAATATTTATTACTTTAGTAATTAAAAAAAAAAAGAGCTCTCAGCCTTAGTGCCATTTTCTTGGAAACCTCTGCACCATGAGAACCAAGTGGAGGAAGAAGCGAATGCACAAAAGAAGAAAGATGAGGCAGAGGTCCAAGTAAACCGCTAGCTTGTTGCACCGTGGAGGCCATAGGAGCAGAAACATGGAATTTCAGACGCTGGGGATGCTGGTACAAGTTGTGGGACTGCATGCTACTGTCCAGAGCTTATCTCAATGGATCTAGAACTTCATCACCCTCTGATCACCAATCACCTGAAACCCACCTTGCTCATAACCAAAACTGCCCATGTTGTTCCTCTGCCCTGGACCTGTGACATTCTGGACTATTTCTGTGTTTCCTTGCAGCCAAGTATAATACCCATACAATAAATCACCTCTTCAGCAGTCTTAGCTGAAGAATTAAAAAAAAGAAAAGAAAAGAAAAACAATAAAAATTTGACACCAAGCTCTTCCCTGCTGAAGATCTACTAATGCAATTACTGAAACACTCAAGACAAATTCTGTAAAAGTGAGAAAATTTTCAAATGCCACAAAAAGGGCATAGTACTTAACTTCAAAAGAAGACATAGTTCAACAACAACAAGCTACACACTAATAAGCAGAACTGCAATGGCATTAAAATTATACCCCATTATTTCCCAGAGGAAACAAATAACATAGAAGTATCCAACCAATCTAGAAATAGGTGCCTATCTGGAACTTTCACAATTAGATACACCTCCATTAATTGTATGAGTGTGAAATTAAATACCACCAAATCTAATTTAACAATCTCTAATGACAACTCAGTAAGATATATATAAATCTGGAGATCAAGATAAACCAAGTAACTAAAACAATCTAAAATCCTTAGAACACTGTAAACTTATGAGAGGAAGTTTTCACAACCCCCATGTTTTGAGGAAGCTTTGGTCCCCTGGATGGACTTAGCTGTTTCCATAAATACAGTGGGTATACAAAACAACCGAATGAAGGAGCAGAAAGAGAACTTTGAGCCTCAGCTGCATTTTTGCTGAGCTGTAATACTGGTAAAGCCTGTTTCAAGATTCAAGAGTCCACCCTCAAAATTAAAGAAAGCATTTAAACAGAGGGCTGTCATGTATATTTCATCACATTTACCAGAATGATGTTTCATAAAAATTACACATATTCATTATCAAACTTCAAACAGCATTACTATCATTACTGTGGTTTTACCCAAAAGGAACCTCCTAGTCACCATTATCCATTACATTATCATGGTAATGTTTTCAAATTAAGGAACAGAAACTTATTCATAGAGAGGCCTTAATAATAAGTTACTTTGTCAGAATCCAAGTTGGCCTATCACAACCTGGAATAGTTAGATATTAAAAGGACTTTGTTTTAGAGGAGTCAAAGTTAGATTCCTTGAGTTCCAAAGAAGTTAGTAAAGATGAAATAATTTCTGCATAAAGAATTAATGTATTTTTGGCCGAGCACAGTGGCTCACGCTTGTAATCCCAGCACTTTGGGAGGCCAAGGTGGGTAGGTCACGAGGTCAGGTGTTCAAGAGCAGCCTGGCCAAGATGGTGAAACCCCTTCTCTACTAAAAATACAGAAATTAGCCAGGCATGGTGGCAGGCACCTGTAATCCCAGCTACTCGGGTGGTTGAGGCAGGAGAATCGCTTGAACCCGGGCAGCAGAGATTGAAGTGAGCCAAGATCACGCCACTGCACTTCAGCCTGGGAGATAGAGCGAAACTCCATCTCAAAAAAGAATTAATGTAGTTTTTGCAAAGTTTTTCTGGTACAGAAATCTATATTTTTAAACATTTGGCAATTCAGCCTTAAGTGTTAATAACTTTTGGACCTAATGTATTTTTGTAAAGTAGTCAAGATAATGGAAGTAAGTAAATATAAATAACACAAGTAAAACAAAGGGATAGATTAGAATTCCGCATTAGAAAGTGAAAGGAGGGCCAGGTGTGATGGTTCATGCCAGTAATCCCAGCACTGAGGCAGGTGGATCACTTGAGGTCGGGAGTTCAAGACTAGCATGGCTAACACGGTGAAATAACGTCCTTACTAAAAATACAAAAATTAGCCAGGTGTGGCGGTGGGTACTTGTAGTCTCAGCTACTCAGGAGGCTGAGGCAGGAGAATCGCTTGAACCTGGGAGACAAAGGTTGCAGTGAGTCGAGATCGCGTCACTGCACTCCAGCCTGGGCAACAGAGCAAGAGTCCGTCTCAAAAAATAAAAAATAAGTTAATCTAAGTCCGAAAAATATAAGTATTTCATCAAAATTAAGATTGTCTGGCAGGATAATGCTACACTCTGATCCTAGGAGAAAGGAAAAAGGCTATTATGCCTTGACTAATTTTTTTTGTTTTTTTTCCGACAGAAGAACCATGTGGGTTTAATCTTTCCAAAGATTCACAGAAAATAAATAACACATAAATTGGTAAGGAAAAAAAAAAGAACTAAAGTCGTTTGACAACATGCCTTCTACTAGTCTCCAGCGTGGGTGTACTGGCATTATAAGGGAGCAAGACCAAGCAAGCACCTTTTCGGACAGACATCTTAGATTAGCAAGCAGACACCGTATCTGTTTATACACTTACAAGATTATGTTTAAAGCCTGTATTTTTTAAATGGCTTACAAAAAAAGTATATAAAAACATAATTTTGGCTACACACACACACAGAGTATTAGAACTAAATTTATACTTTTATACTTTTCTTTCAGACACAAGCACTTACCAGGTATCTGCTTCATCTTCAAACTCAAAAAAAAATTATAGAAACCCCTATGAAGTCTATTAAGTCCATCACTCAACCATTCTGTTTTTTTTTTTTTTTTTGAGATGGAGTTTCACACTTGTTGCCCAGGCTGGAGTGCAATGGAGTGCAATGGCACCATCTCAGCTCATGGCAACCTCCGCCTCCCAGGTTCAAGAGATTCTCCTGGAAAGATTTTTTTGTTTTTGTTTTTTTGAGATGGACTCTCGCTCTGTCACCCAGGCTGGAGTGCAGGGGCACAATCTCGGCTCACTGCAAACTCTGCCTCCCAGGTTCAAGCAATTCTCCTGCCTCAGCCTCCCAAGTAGCTGGGACTACAGGTGTGTGCCACCATGCCCAGCTAATTTTTGTAATTTTAGTAAAGACAGGGTTTCTCCATGTTGGCCAGGCTAGACTCAAACTCCTGACCTCAAGTGATCCACCTGCCTCAGCCTCCCAAAGTGCTAGGATTACAGGCATGAGCCACTGTGCCTGGCCAGCAGTAAAGTTTAACTGACTATAATGTTAGTTACCAGAAATCAAACAGCTAGGTGCCTAAAACCTATTCTAAAATGTGTATACAGTACAAAATTTTTTGTCCTAGTTCCTTTACAAATTAAAACATCTGGCCAGGCATGGTGCCTTGAGCCTAGTCCAGCACTTCCGGAGGCTAAGGCGGGCAGACCACTTGAGATCAGGAGTTTGAGACCAGCCTGGTCAACATGGTGAAACCCCGTCTCTACTAAAAATACAAAACATTAGCCAGATGTGGTGGCGGGCGCCTGTAATCCCAGCTACCAGGGAGGCTGAGGGAAGAGAATCACTTGAACCTGAAAGGCAGAGGTTGCAGTAAGCAGAGATGACGCCACTGTACTCCAGCCTGGGCAACAGAGCAAGACTCGGTCTCAAAAAAAAAAGCCAGGCACAGTGGCTCATGCCTGTAATCCCAGCACTGCAGGAGGCTGAGGCGGGCAGATCACTAGAGGTCAGAAGTTCAAGACCAGCCTAGCCAACATGGTGAAACCTTGTCTCTATTAAAAATACAAAAAATTAGCAGGGCGTGGTGGCACCTGTAATCCCAGCTACTTGCGAGGCTGAGGCTCAGTGAGCTGAGATGGCGTCACTGCACTCCAGCCTGGGCGACACAGCGAGACTCCAACTCAAAAAAAAAAAAAACTAAAATATCTTGAAAAGGATTACTTAAGGAGTTAAAGTTGAAAATAATGCTATGCAAACACAAGTTTAGGCAGTTCAAGTGTAAAACATACATAACTGAAAATTAACTCCAGAGAAAGAGATGTGTATGACAAAAAAACAGCCTCCAAAAAGTTGAAGGGAAAAAAATACTCAACTAAACATTTGAAAATTATTTTTTCAAGTACTAGTCTGTCCAAAGCAAATAAGAAGGACAGAGCTGGGCAAAGTAGCACGCTCCTATATTCCCAGCTACTCAGGAGGCTGAGGCAGGAGGATCACCCTGTTCAGGCCAGGAGTTCGAGGCTGCAGTGAACTATAATGGCACCACTGCACTCTGACAAGAGAGTGAGAATATGTCTCAAAAAAAAAAAAAAGATTCCACTTATATAAAAATTAAAAACCTGGAGCTGTATGCAAACTTAAAAAAATTAATTATTTAAAAAATTATTTTTAAATCGCATTTTACCTTTGAGATTCCTAGAATGTATGCCCAACTCCCTCCAGTACACTTACCCCTAAAGAAAAAAAAAAAAAAAGGAAAAAATAATAAACTGAATGTGTTACCACTGGAATGTACCTACTTTCGCTATTAAACTATCTACAAACATTATGAGTGGCTGGGCGCAGTGGCTCATGCCTGTAATCCCAGTAGTTTGGGAGGCCGAGGCAGATGAATTACTTGAATTCAGGAGTTCGAGACCAGTGTGGGCAACGTGGCAAAACCCTACCTCTACAAAAAATACAAAACTTGTATTTAAAATTCGTCTGGTCAAACAAAAATAAAATACAAAATACAAAAATTAGCCAAGCATGGCGTCATACTGGGAAGGCTGAGGCAGGGGAATCTCTTGAGTCAGGGAGATGGAGGCTGCAGTGAGCTGTGATTGCGCCACTGCACTCCACCCTGCATGACAGACCAAGACCTTGTCTCTAAAACAAAAACAAAAATCAATATTGGGGTAATTATTCCAAATAAACTAATTAAACTGAAGCATACATTTACAGAGCAGCAAGTTTTATATTGTTAGGTGCACCAACAAAAGATCAGTACATATTGTCACAATTTCCAGAATGCCATGATCAGGTAGTGTCACCTTGTAAGGTAATAAGAACTATGTGCCATCACTGGAGAGCAGCTCACAAACCCTCAGTGGAGGCAGCTGGGTAAAGTGAGACGTGACAACGCTGCGGTGGCTAAGAAAGCACCAAGATAATAAAGTTCTTGGGGTTTTTTGCTTTTTTTTTCTTTCTTGGAGATTGAGTTTTGCTCTTGTTGCCCAGGCTGGAGTGCAGTGGCATTGATCTTGGCTCATTGCAACCCTAGGTTCAAGCGATTCTCCTGCCTCAGCCTCCTGAGTAGCTGGGATTACACGCGCGAGCCACCACGCCCAGCTATTTTTTTTTTTTTTGAGACGGAGTCTTGCTCTGTTGCCCAGGCTGTAGTGCAGTGGCGCAAGGTCAGCTCACTGCAAGCTCTGCCTCCTGGGTTCACGCCATTCTTCTGTCTCAGCCTCCCCAGTAGCTGGGACTACAGGCGCCTGCCACCACGTCCAGCTAATTTTTTGTATTTTTAGTATAGATGGGGTTTCACAGTGTTGGCCAGGATGGTCTCGATCTACTGACCTCGTGATCCGCCCGCCTCGGCCTCCCAAAGTGTTGGGATTACAGGCGTGAGCCACCGCGCCCGGACAATTTTTTGTATTTTTAGTAGAGACAGGATTTCATCATGTTGGCCAGGCTGGTGTCAAACTCTTGACCTCAGGTGATTCACCCGCCTCAGTCTCCCAAAGTGCAGGGATCACAGGTGTGAGCCACTGCGCCTGGCCGAATAAAGTTTATTTTAAAGTCTAGCAGCTAGGCATAGTGGCTCACACCTGTAATCCCAAAGCTTTAGGAGGCCAAGGTGGGAGGATTGCTTGAGCCCAGGAGTTCGAGATCAGCCTGGGGAACACAGGGAGATCCTGTCTCCCCAGTAATAAAAAAAAAAAAAAATGTTTTTTAATTGGCTGGGTGTGGTAGCTCACCCCTCTAAGCCCAGCACTTTGGGAGGCCAAGGTGGGCAGTTCACCTGAGGTCAGGAGTTCAAGACCAGCCTGATCAACATGGTGAAACCCCATCTCTACTAAAAATACAAAATTAGCTGGGCATGGTGGCACATGCCTGTAATCCCAGCAACTCGGGAGGCTGAGGCAGGAGAATCGCTTGAACACAGCAGGTGGAAACTGTGATGAGTTGAGATTGTGCCATTGTACTCCAGCCTGGGCAACTAGAGCGAAACTCTACCTCAAAAAATAAAAATTACAACAATTAATTAACCGGGTGTGGTGGCGCATCCCAACCTATAAAGGCTGGATGGGAGGATCGCTTGAGCCCAGGATGTCAAGGCTGCAATGATCCCTGATAGTGCAACTGAACTCCAGCCTAGACAACAGAGCAAGACCTTGTCTCAAAATTCAAATTCCTAGGCTCAAGTAATCTGCCCATCTCGGATTCCCAAAGTAAAATGTGCATCTTCGATGTATAAAGTAAACATGGCAAAATGTTAACAGCAAATCTAGGTGAAGGATATATGAATGTTTGCTGAACAACTCTTCTGTAGGCTTACAATTTTTTCAAAGAGTTGCAAAAATAATATTTAAAAGTTATGGATTACAAAAAAACAAAACCTGCCAGGTTCAGTGGCTCATGCCTGTAACCCCAGCCCTTTGGGAGGCCAAGGCAGGCAGATCACTTTAGGTCAGGAGTTCAAGACCAGGCTTGCCAACATGGTGAAACCCCATCTCTACTAAAAATACAAAAAACTAGTCAGGTGTGGTGACACATGCCCGTAGTACCAGCTACTCAGGAGGCTGAGGCAGGAGAATCTCTTGAACCCAGGAGGGGGAAGTTGCAGTGACTTGAGATGGCGCCACTGCACTCCAGCCTGGACAACAGAGCAAGACTCTATCTCAAAAAACAAACAAAAAGAAAAAAACAAAACAGCAGAAAATAGGGAAAGTTACAAATAAGAATGTAGCACGTATATTCTGCCTTCCAGAATTAACTGTTAATTGTCACAGTTGTGTCTAGTCTCAAAAAAAAAAAATATAACTATCGGGCTGGGTGCGGTGGCTCACGCCTGTAATCCCAGCACTTTGAGAGGCCGAGGCGGGCAGTTCATGAGGTCAGGAGATCAAGACCATCCTGGCCAACATGGTGAAACCTTGTCTCTACTAAAAAATACAAGAAATTAGCTGGGTGTGGTGGCGGGCGCCTGTAGTCCCAGCTACTCAGGAGGCTGAGGCAGGAGAATGTCGTGAACCCAGGAGGTGGAGCTTGCAGTGAGCCGACCTCACGCCACGGCACTCCAGCCTGGGCGACAGAGTGACACCCCGTCTAAAAAATAAAAATAAAAAAAAAATAGATATCATCCCCTTTGCCACTACCTCCCATTCGTATTCCCTTATAGACATGAAATTATAGAGTATGCCTATTTTCAACTTTACTTGACAGTATTTGCTGCAAATACTGTCTCCAAAAGCAGCTGTATCAGTTTACACTCAACCAACAGTTTTTTTTCCTCCTCCCAACAGTAACCGGAGCAGTTTCTTTTTTTTTTACTTTTTTATAAATTTTTTCTTTTTTAATAAAGACGGGGGTCTCATTTTGTTGCCCAGGCTGTTCTTGAACTCCCCAGTTCAAGGTCCCAAGTGGCCCTCAACCTCCAAAAGTGCTAAAATTACAGGCAGGAGCTACCACGCCTGGCCAGTAGTTTCCAAAATTACCATTTTTGCCACATCTTCACCAATATTTGATATCGTCAGATATGAAATTTTTTTTTTTTTTTTTTTGAGGTGGAGTCTCACTCTGTCGCCCAGGCTGCAGTACAGTGGTGCGATCTCAGCTCACCGCAACCTCAGCCTCCCAGGTTCAAGGGATTCTCCTGCCTTAGCCTCCCAAGTAGCTGGGATTACAGACATGTGCCACCACGCCCAGCTAATTTTTATATTTTTAGTAGAGACGGGGTTTCACCATGTTGGCCAGGTTGGTCTCAAACTCTTGACCTCAGGTGATCCGCCCACCTCAGCCTCCCAAAGTGCTGGGATTACAGGTGTGAGACACTGCACCCAGCCCAGACATGAAATTTTTTTTATAAATCTGATGTGAAAAACATATTTTCACTTATTTTGGCTTTCACTTCCTTGATTACTAATCAGTTATACTAATTATAATTCAATGCTAATTCTAGCACCAATATCGCTTTCTAGAGCTCCTTTACTTTCATTTTGACAGAAGCAAATTTGTGGCCCTCAACATACTGAATAAGAGAGCAATTAAGAAACAATGCAGCTGGGCACGGTGGCTCACGCCTGCAATCCCAGCACTTTGGGGGGCCAAGGCGGGCAGATCACGAGGTCAGGAGTTCAAGACCAGCCTGGCCAAAATGATGAAATCCTGTCTCTACTAAAAAATACAAAAATTAGCTGGCCGTCATGGCACCTGCCTGTGGTCCCAGCCCAGGAGGGAGACTGAGGCAGGAGAATCGCTGGAACCCAGGAGACAGAGGTTTCAGTGAGCCGAGATCATGCCACTGCACTCCAGCCTGGGAGACAAAGTGAGACTCCCTCTCAAAAAAAAAAAAAAGAAAACAAAAAGAAACAATGCCAGGCGTGGTGGTGCCTACCTATAGTCCTAGCTGCTTGGTAAGGCTAAGGCGGGAGGATCACTTGAGTCCAGGAGTTCAAGTCCAGTCTAGGCAATGCGGCAAGACCTTGTTTCAAAAAAAAAAAAAAAGAAGGAAGAAAGAAGGAAGAAGAATGAGGAGAAATAAAACAATCTAGGATCACACAGTAAAAGGTAAAAGAACCTAAGCAAAACAAGAACTTCACCTACAGATTCTCCCTTTTATTACATCACACAAAGTGAAGAATAACCAAACCTACATGGCAGCATGCAAGAATGATTAGTCCCCAAATGAAACCAAATGCTCACAAAAGCACAACATAGTGCTGGGAAATAATTTTCTGTATTTAAAAAAAAATGTTAGATGGCCAGGCGTGGTGGCTCACTCCTGTAATCCCAGCACTTTAGGGGGCTGAGGCGGGCGGATCACTTGAGGTCAGGAGGTTTGAAGCCAGCCTGACCAACATGGTGAAACCCGGTTCCTACTAAAAATACAAAAATTAGCCAGGTATGGTGGCAGGCACCTGTAGTCCCAGCTACTGGGGAGGCTGAGACAGGAGAATCACTTGAACCTGGGAGGCAGAAGTTGCAGTAAGCTGAGATCGTGCCACTGCACTCCAGCCTGGGTGAGCAAGACTCCATCTCAAAAAAAAAAAAAAAAGTAAGATGAAAAACATAAGATGAAATTCAACCCAGTATGTATAATACTATTTGCAAGATTTTAAACGGACGTGCTTTATTCTTAGAAATAAAATACTTAGCTTCTATAAACTCATCCATTCATGTATTTAATCAGCAAGTATTTACTTAGCACCTATTGTGTGCCATCCACTATTCTGGAACAGCAGTGAAGACAAAGTCTCTACTGTCATGAAGCTAACATTCAAGGAAGAAAAGAAAAAGATTAAAATACTCTATAAATATACGTACAAGCGACATAATACGAGATAGAAGCACGCTATAAAGAAAATAAAGGGGAAGAGGACAAAGAATGACAAAGAGAGTGATGTAAGGACGCAGAAAGTGACAGGGAAGATCTCTCCAAGGCAGTGACTTGCAATATGGTGTGTTCAACTCAACATAAACAGTTCCAGTACCAATAATCTGCCTCATAAAACGTTTTCTCCACCTTTTCATACTCCCCCTTCATTTTTTCCAGAAAAAGCGTACTGTAGTGGTTTTCTATTATTGCTATTATTTTAGAGGGGAAAAAAAATCTCCTACAAGATGTTGACAGGTTGTTTACAAACAGGTAAAAATTTCAAGCCACACACAGTCTGAAGAAAATGTTAAGGCAGATTTGTCAGTGAGAAGGCTAATGCCAAAATGAAGCACATAAGAATTTGAAAACGAATTTCAAGAAAATCACTTACCAACTTTTCAACTCTATAGTATGTTTACTTTCTTTTTTTTTTTTTTTTTTTTGAGACGGAGTCTCGCTCAGTAGCCTGGACTGGAGTGCAGTGGCCAGATCTCAGCTCACTGCAAGCTCCGCCTCCCGGGTTTACGCCATTCTCCTGCCTCAGCCTCCCGAGTAGCTGGGACCACAGGCGCCCGCCACCTCGCCCGGCTATTTTTGTATTTTTAGTAGAGACGGGGTTTCACCGTGTTAGCCAGGATGGTCTCGATCTCCTGACCTAGTGATCCGCCCGTCTCGGCCTCCCAAAGTGCTGGGATTACAGGCTTGAGCCACCGCGCCCGGCAGTATGTTTACTTTCTATCACATATGAAAAGAAAGTTAATAGCAAGAGTAAAATGTCTTTTGGGTTTTTTGTTTTTGTTTTTTGTGTTTGTTTTTCTTTTTGAGGTAGAGTCTCACTCTGTCTCCCAGTAGCACGATGTCAGCTCACTGCAACCTCTGCCACCCAGGTTCAAGTGATTCTCCCGCCTCAGCCTCCCAAGTAGCTAGGATTACAGGCACCCACCAAGGCACCTGGCTAATTTTTGTAGTTTTAGTAGAGATGGGGTTTCACCATCTTGGCCAGGTTGGTTTTGAACTCCTGACCTCGTGATCCACCCACCTTGGCCTCCCAAAGTGCTGGGATGATTACAGGCATGAGCCACCACGCCTGCACTTTTTTTTTTTTTTTTTTTGATACGGAGTTTTGCTCTTGTAGCCCAGGCTAGCGTGCAATGGCACAATCTCAGCTCACTGCAACATCCGCCACCTGGGTTCAAGCAATTCTCCTGCCTCAGCCTCCTAAGTAGCTGGGATTACAGGTGCCCGCCACTACATCCAGCTAATTTTCGTATTTTTAGTAGAGACAGGGTTTCACCATGTTGGCCAGACTGGTCTCGAACTCCTGACCTCAGGCGATCCACCCACCTCGGCTTCCCAAAGTGCTGGGATTACAGGCATGAGCACCATGCCTGGCCCGAAAAATATATTTCAAGAGAGATTCTCCTGTTTTTCATTTAAAGATAGAAAAATTAGGGCCGGGCACAGTGGCTCACACCCGTAATCCCAGCACTTTGGGAGGCCGAGGTGAGCAGATCACAAAGTCAGGAGTTTGGGACTAGCCTGGTCAATATGGCGAAACCCCGTCTCTACTAAAAATACAAAAATTAGCCAGGCGTGATGGCGCGCTCCTGTAATACCAGCTACTCAGGAGGCTGAAGCAGGAGAATTGCTTGAATCCAGGAGGCGGAGGTTGCAGTGAGCCGAGATCACATCGTTGCACTCCAGCCTGGCCAACAAGAGTGAAACTCCATCCAAAAAAAAAAAAAATTCCACCTCCATGATTTAAAGAAAACCAGCAAACAGTAAAATTTCTTTTCACAGGGTTACATCAGAACATCAGAGCTTACAGAGCTGCAATCACTTGGAACTGCAGAGGTGCCTTAATACAAAAATTTAAAGGCCAACATACTCACTTCCCTTTCTTCTTCCAATTATTTTGTTCACTCCCCATTACCCTGAATGAAATATCTATGGTCTGTTCTTTCAAAATGACTACTCTGGGCAGGACGTGGCAGCTCACATCAGTAATCCCAGCACAATGGGAGTCCGAGGCAGGCAGATCACCTGAGGTCAGGACTTTGAGACCAGCCTGACCAACATGGTGAAACCTTGCCTCTACTAAAAATATAAAAATTATCTGGGTGTGGTGGCGTGTGCCTGTAGTCCCAGCTACTCAGGAAGCTGAGGCACGAGAATCGCCTGAACCCAGGAGGCTGAGGTTGCAGTGAGCGGAGATCACGCCACTGCACTCCAGCCTGGGCAATAGAGCCAGACTCCATCTCAAAACCAAAAAAAAAAAAAGGCTACTCTGATCCCATCCAAATCTTTTACCTCTCTGATTATGAAATTCTCTTTCATCTACACCGTCATCCTGTCTGACTTCAGTGACTCAGATGTTCTTCTAAGTAGACTTATAGATCCAAAAAAACTTATTTCTATTTCAGGAGGTTTTTTTTGTTGTTGTTGTTTTTGAGACGGAGTCTCACTCTGTCGACAGGCTGGAGTGCAGTGGCGTGATCTCGGCTCACTGCAACCTCCACCTACCGGGCTCAAGCGATTCTCTTGCCTCAGCCTCCCGAGTAGCTGGGACTACAGGCACGGGCCACCACACCCAACTAACTTTTGTATTTTTAGTAGAGATGGGGTTTCACCATGTTGGCCAGGATGGTCTCGATCTCTTGACCTCAGTGATCTGCCCACCTCAGCCCCCCAAAGTATTTCAGGAGTTCTTAATCTTTTTGTGCATGGACCTCATTGGCAGTCTGGTGAAGCCTATGGTCCCGTTCTCAGATTTCTTTTAAATGCATAATTAAATACATGTGATTGCAAGGCAAGCCAATTATACAGAAATATTAGCAAAACAACTTAACAAACTAATATGGTAATAATACATGTACAGCCTTATTATCACATTAAATAACAAGGTCTTAACGGCGGGTCTAGTAATACCAGAAATTCAAAGAAGTGATAACCATAAATGATATTCTGAGCTGTCTGCAACTGTAAATATGATAGAAAAATATCCGTAATTTTTATTGATGACAAAGTCATAAGCGTTGCTAATTCTACTCTGGCTTGTTGTCCACATTCACAACTGAAGGAAATAATAAGTTTCAGATAGCAGTCAATAAAAATAATGATGTCATTTTATCATCCTAGTGAAAGGACCCTTCTAATTCTATCCGTCAATGAACTCCAATTTAAAACCCCTCTCTAGTTCAAAGTCCTGTTCAGAACTTATTTTCGTCATAAATTTAAAAATAAAAACACTGATTCCTCCTTTGACCTAGTTCTCATCTGAACGTATCACTGTCTCCCTGTTTTTATGCACATTTATACACAGAACCCTGTGTGTACTTCTGTGGTTTGCCTAGCCAGCACCCATTACAATTTTGCCAGTCAATAAAAGGTGAAGTTGAAAGGGATGGAAACAACCAACAGCTCCCTCACTTTCAGACCTCCGACAGCAAGAGGAAAGATGCCAAGTATGGTGTCTGTGGTAGGTGGGCTGCCCCTAGACCCGTGTGTCCAGCTTGTCAAGCTTCCCCGCAGCACGACATCTTTATCAGCGACACTCAAAAGACATTCCATTTCGTTCTCGCCTCCTGTACTCAGTTCCCTACCTGCCGGGCCTCTAGTCTCTGGCCCCCACCCGAGACCGCCCAGCGGTCCCCCAGTCCCTTCCCATCCCATCCCCCACGCGTCTCTCCCTCTCCTTAGCCCCAGGCCGCCCTGGCTCCTGCGCGCCGCCACATTTCTCCCCTGGGCCTAACCCAGTGTCCCCCAACCCCCACCTCGCCCGACACTGACGGGAAGGTCCTGGGACCCTGGGGTCAGTTGGACCGGACCGCCCGGCCGTCAGAGGCAGGCTGCGGCCCTAGGCCGGAGCAAGCTGGCCGCGAGGCAGGGAGCGGCGCACCGCGCGCTGGCTAAATTGGGACGCGCGCTCACCACGGGGCTCATGCGGAGGAGGACACGGAGGACTCTGCCGGACCGCCACTCGGCCTCGGAGCCGTCGCCTTCGCCGGTGACTACCCCCGCCGCCGCTGCCGCCACCTTCGCCACTCGCCTGTTGGCTTCCCTGCGTCCTGCAGCGGCGATGCCGCCACGCCAGCGCGCGTGCGCGGCGCCGCGGGCGCCCCTGGGAGCGGTAGTTCCGCCCGGGAGGCCGGTGGCTCCCACTTCCGCCTTAGGCAGCCCTAGGTCAGCTGCCGGCTGAGGCGGTCGTGGGTGTCCGGGTACGGAATCGTCTTCCGGAAGGTTGTTTACCAGGCCTGAGCCCTGGTTTCCGCCTGCAGTAATGCTGGAAGTGAAGAGTCCGACTGAGCAAGTATGTGTAAAGCAAAACTGTAGAGCGTTTTATGCTTTCTGTGACAACACTCAGTTGCCCAGGACACATTATTCGAAAGAATGACTCTCTTTCTCTCGTCTCTCTCTCTCTCACACACGCACACACCACTCACAAACCTCCCTTCCTTTTTTTTTTTTTAGAGATGGAGTCTCGCTCTGTCGCCCAGGCTGGAGTGCAGTGGTGGGATCTCGGCTCACAGCAAGCTCCGCCTCCCGGGTTCACGCCATTCTCCCGCCTCAGCCTCCCACGTAGCTGAGACTACAAGCACCCGCCACCACGCCCAGCTAATTTTTTGATTTTTAGTAGAGACTGGGTTTCACCGTGTTAGCGAGGATGGTCTCGATATTCTGACCTCGTGATCCGCCCACCTCAGCCTCCCAAAGTGCTGGGATTACAGGCGTGAGCCACCGCTCCCGGCCCCTCCCTTCTCTTTTGTTCAAAGTGCCATTAATTGGTTTGGATGGTATCTGGATTTTAAGTATTAAACCTGCGTTCCCACTTCTCAGTTTCTAAAACCTTATCGTAAACTTGACCTTGCAGTTATTTCAGGAAAGTCGATAGATGAGCTAATAATTTTTTTAACAGCATAACTCAGAAGTCAAATTAGCTGGGTTGAACAGTCTAGAAACCTTAGAATTGGAAGATACCTCCTTAAAGGTCACTAGTGCAACTGCCGCCCAGGCAGCAATTCCCTCTTGTACATTCAGCCAGATGGTCATCTTCTTGTTCAACAGTTCAAATTTCAGGGAGTTCACTCCCTCAAGTAATGCAGCCTGCTCCACTGTTGGACAGCTCTCAATGTTAGAAAGTTCTGCCTCCTGCTGAGCTGAAATCTGTTTCCCTTTATTTCCTTCCATTGCTGGTAGTTATGCTGCCTGGAGCAATACAGAATGTCTTCCACTTGACAGCTCTTCAAAAAATTGAAAACAATGATTATATCCACCAACACTGGGAGTCTTCAGGCAAAAAAAGGAAAAAAGTAATAATCATTTCCCCAGCTATTTCAAATCAAACTGCTTTCCGTCTACTCACCTCTCTTGATGTGTCCCCTTTAGGGGCATGGTGGCACATGCCTGTAATCCCAGCACTTTGCGAGGCCAAGGCAGGAGGACTGCTTGAGCCCAGAAGTTCAAGAGCAGCCTGGGCAACATAGTGAAACCCCATCTCTACAAAAACAATACAAAAATTAGACAGCCATGGTGGCGTGCACCTGTAGTCCCAGCTACTAGGGAGGCTGAAGTGGGAAGATCACCAAGCCCAAAGAGGTCAAGCCTGCAGTGAGCTGTGATCATGCCACTGAACTCCAACCTGGACAACAGAGTGAAACCTGTCTCAAAACAAAACAACAACAACAACATTAACATAATTGCTTCATATTTATTGCCTTGTTTTATGACTACATAGGTAGTAATAGAACCACCCATGGTAGACTGCTCAGGTGTTAACTGCTATTGTGTTGCCATTGAACTCATTAAGGAATTCAGTCAGCTCTGTTACAAGACATTACTCAATGTACCACTGGCATGAAATAGGCAAGAGGATACAATTTACGATCTAGGGTGGGATGAAACTTCTGCAGATTAAGGATCGTCATCATAAGCCAAGGTACAGGCTCAAGCCTGTAATCCCAGCACTTTGGGAGGCCGAGACGGGCGGATCACGAGGTCAGGAGTTCGAGACCATCCTGGCTAACACGGTGAAACCCCGTCTCTACTAAAAAATACAAAAAGCTAGCCGGGCAAGGTGGCTGGTGCCTGTAGTCCCAGCTACTCAGGAGGCTGAGGCAGGAGAATGGCGTAAACCCGGGAGGCGGAGCTTGTAGTGAGCTGAGATCCGGCCACTGCACTCCAGCCCGAGCGACAGAGCGAGACTCCGTCTCAAAAAAAAAAAAAAAGCCAAGGTACAAAGCATTCTGAGATTCCCAGAGAGAATGGCCTCTTCAAGTCGAGGGGTCATGACTTTATGGAAGAGGTGACACTTGGGAGTTACTGGATGGTTGGATTTCAAGACAAGAGATGGCATTCGTGGACTGCCAGGGAAGAACTCAGCCTTAGCAAAATGAATGCATTCACAGTGGGCTCTGGAACACTGCATCTGGGTAGGCTGGAGCACCCAGGCCAGGGAGGAGGGGAAGGAGAGGCCCCAAAAGTTGCAAAAGAATCTTCAGGGAAGCTCCATTGCATGTGAGAAGTAAAAAAGGAACTAGAATGGTCAGTTAATTTTCTGAGCCCTGTTCTGTCACCTACAAATGAAGAACTTGAACTAATAAGCAGTTTTCATTTTTTTTTCCAGTCAGCACACTCAAGGAATTCAAATCTCCTGCTATAACTATGGATCACTACAACAGTGATTCTTAGGAAATATGGAATAGGTATTATTTTCATCCCTTTTACACATGGGAAAGTAAACTCAAGAGGTGAAAATTTGCTCAAAATCAATAAATAGTACTCACTGAGGGCAGATCACTGTCTCCCTGGAACCTGGCGTACTGCCTAGAATGTAATAAATGTTTGTTTTTTGTTTTTTAAATGAATGGATGAATACACAGTAAACTCTGTCCAAGGCCCCTTTCTTTCCACTACACAACTCAGTCTTCCCTGACATAGAAGGATATGAAGTTACTTGTTCATAGTCACAAAATTCATACTGGACCTTGTGTACGGTTTAGTTCCTCAGCCTCCTAACGCTATACTCTCTATTAAACTACTCTGCCTCAGAATTGCAAAACATTTTTTTAATGTTCTTTTTCCTTCTATGTATGCACAGCCAGTCTTAGAAGTAAGCCAAGAAAGCAGATGCTATGGCTTACTGATTTGAGGGGCCTCTGGCAAGTATTTCTGGTCAAAAAAAACCTTTTATCGGGCCAGGCGCGGTGGCTCAAGCCTGTAATCCCAGCACTTTGGGAGGCTGAGGCGGGTGGATCATGAGGTCAGGAGATCAAGACCATCCTGGCTAACACGGTGAAACCCTGTCTCTACTAAAAATACAAAAAATTAGCAGGGTGTGGTGGCGGGCACCTGTAGTCCCAGCTACTACTCGGGAGGCTGATGCAGGAGAATGGTGTGAACCGGGAGGCAGAGCTTGCAGTGAGCCGAGATCATGCCACTGCACTCCAGCCGGGGTGACAGAGCAAGACTCTGTCTCAAAAAAAAAAATTAAAAAATTAAAAAACACACTTTATCGCCAGGTCCCTCAAAGGCCCCCAAACTTCATCACTTACGTTGAATCGCAAATGTTAAGTCGAGGTGAAAATTTAATCTAAACCAATACATAGTCCATGAGGGCACAGACCCCATCTTATTCACCACTGAGCATACTGCCTAGAATGTTTAAATTTTTGTTTTAGAAATAGGTCTTGCTATGTTGCCCAGGTTAGAATGCAGTAACTATTCACAGGTGCCATCATGAGGGCTCAAGGGATCCTTATGCCTCAGCTTCCTGAGTAGCTGGGACAACAGGCTTGCATTGCTGCGCTGGGCTTGTTTTTTGTTTTGTGTTTTGTTTTGTTTGAGATGGAGTCTTGCTCCATCGCCCAGGCTGGAGTGCAGTGGCATGATCTTGGCTCACTGCAACCTCCATCTCCTGGGATCAAGCAGTTCTCATGCTTAATCCTCAGCTGGGATTACAGGTGCACGCCACCATGCCTGGCTAATTTTTCTTTTTCTTTTTCTTTCTTTTTTAAGACAGAGTTTCGCTCTTGTCGCCCAGGCTGGAGTGCAATGGCGCGATCTCAGCTTACCGCAAACTCCACCTCCCGGGTTCAAGCGATTCTCCTGCCACAGCCTGCTGAGTAGCTGGGATTACAGACATGTGCCACTACGCGTGGCGTTTTTTGTTTTTTTTGAGATGGAATCTCACTCTGTTGCCCAGGCTGGAGTGCAGTGGGGTGAGCTCAGCTCACTGCATCCTCTGCCTCCTGGGTTCAAGCGATTCTCATGCCTCAGCCTCCCAAATAGCTGAGATTACAGGCTCAGGCCACCATGCCCGGCTATTTTGTTTGTTTGTTTTTGGAGATGGAGTCTCGCTCTGTCACCCAGGCTGGAGTGCAGTGGCGTGATCTCGGCTCACTGCAACCTCCACCTCCCAGGTCCAAGCAATTCTCTTGCCTCAGCCTCCCAAGTATCTGGGATTACAGGCGCCCACCACCACGCCCAGCTAATTTTGTGTATTTTTAGTAGAGATGGAGTTTCACCATGTTGGCCAGGCTGGTCTCGAACTCCCGACCTCAGGTGATCCACCCGCCTCAGCCTCCCAAAGTGCTTGGGATTACAGGCGTGAGCCACTGCACCTGGCCTACTTGTTTGTTTTTTTAATGGAGTTTCACTCTTGTTGCCCAGGCTGGAGTGCTGTGGCGTGATCTTGGCTCACCATAACCTCTGCCTCCCGAGTTCAAGTGATTCCCTGCCTCAGCCTCCGGAGTAGCTGGGACTTCAGGTGCATGCCACCATCCCTGGCTAATTTTTGTATTTTTAGTAGAGGCGAGGTTTCACTATATTGGCCAGGCTGGTCTTGAACTCCTGACCTCGTGATCCACCCGCCTCGGCCTCCCAGAGTGCTGGGATGAGCCACCGCGCTGGCAAATTTTGTATTTTTAGTAGAGACGGGGGTCTCTCCATGTTGGTCAGGCTGGTCTCGAACTCCCGACCTCAGGTAATCTACCCTCCTCGGCCTCCCAAAGTGCTGGGATTACAGGCGTGAGCCACCGAGCCCGGCCCACTTGTTTGTTTTTGAATGAATGATTGGAGTGCAGAGTCTCAGAGATCAGCTTGTCCAACACCCCCTCTTTTGAATTTCGAGGCTGTTTTTCAATAGATCCTAATTAAAATGTAAGTACCCCTGGGAAAAGTAACTTTTTTTTTTTTTGAGTCGGAGTTTTGCTCTTGTCCCCCAGGCTGGAGTGCAATGGCGGTATCTCAGCTCACGGCAACCTCTACCTCCCGGGTTCAAGCGATTCTCCTGCCTCAGGCTCCCAAGTAGCTGGGATTACAGGCATGCACCACCACGCCCAGCTAATTTTGTATTTTTAGTAGAGACAGGGTTTTTTCATGTTGGTCAGGCTGGTCTCAAACTCCCAACCTCAGGTGATTCGCCTGGTGGCCTCCCAAAGTGCTGGGATTACAGGCACTTGAGCCATCCATTGTGGCCGAAAAGTAACATCGTTTAAGTTATAATACATCTACATTTAGGAAAGAAATATGAGAGTTAAGTGAGACCAAACCATACCAGAAAGGAAAACAGGCCATAAGAAACAAAGATTACAAAGAGAAAGAGGAAGAGGAAAGGGAAGAAACAAGGACTTCACCTATGACATGATTTTACTTCAGCGGTCCCCAGCCTTTTTGGCACCAGGGACTGGTTTTGTGGAAGACAGTTTTTCCAGGAAATGGGGTAGGGGGTGGGGGAGGTCAGGGGGGATCGTTTCAGGATGAAATTGTTTCACCTCAGATAATCAGGCATTAGATTTCCATAAGGAGTGGACAACCTAGATCCCTTGCATATGCAGTTCTCAATAGGGTTCGCACTCCTATGAGAATCTAATGCCACTGCTGATCTGACAGGGGACAGAGCTCAGGCAGTAATGCTCACTTGCCCACCGCTCACTTCCTCCTGTGCTGCTCCATTCCTAACAAGCCACAGACTGGTACCAGTTCATGGCCCTGGGGTTGGAGACCCCGATTTATTTGGCACACAGTTTGGAAAGGAAAATGCTGTGAAATAGTAGTACACACTTGACTGTGGAAAGATTAGGGTCACATCTGGAAGAGTCAAGCAAATTATAAACTAGGCAGTAGGTAAATACAGCAATAACGTGAATAGAAATCATAATTTTACCATTAAAAAACTCTAAAATAGGTTTCATTGTTTGTTTACTTTTTGAGACAGGATCTTGCTCTTTCACCCAGGCTATAAAGCACAGTGACACCATCACTGCTTACTGCAGCCTCAACCTCCCTGGCTCAAGCCATCATCCCACCTCAGCCTCCAGAGTACCTGGAACTTCGCATATGCGAAGTCCCTTCACCATGCCTGGCTAATGTTTTTATTTTTTTATACAGACAAGATCTCACTGTGTTGCCCAGGCTGGTCTCAAACTCCTGGACTCAAGTAATCTTCCTACCTCATCCTCCTAAAGTGCTGGGATTACAGGCAGGAACCACCACACCCAGCTTTTTTTTTTTTTTTTTTTTTTTTAATTCTGAGGGTCTGTCTCTGTCAGCCCACTGCAGCCTCTACTTTCTGGGCAGGGCTCAAGCAATCCTCCTGCCTCAGCCTCCTGAGTACCTGGGACCATATGCATGCACCACCATGCCAGGCTAATTTTTTTTATTTTTTGTGGAGATGAGGTTTTGCTGTGTTGCCCAGGTTAGAGCTCTAGGAATCCTGTAAGCGAAAAAGTCCAGTAAGACCCAGGTGGTAGAAAGTGTTCCTTAAAAAAAATACTTTTCACTTTGGAACAATTCATTTGTTCCTGTCGTAGCCATAGTCCATGTTCTGGGTCCCTGGTGGTCCTACACTGGCCCCCACTGGCAGGCTCAGAAATAATAGTACTAACATCCATGAAGCTGATGGAGCTTATGATTTAGGGTCCCTCACTTGCCTGGAGACTCTTCAAAGATCCTAGCAATGTATTCACAGTCATATGGCTTTGTAACATTTAGCAAGGAGTTAAAATTATCGGCTGGCCGAGTGTACTGGTTCTCACCTGTAATCCCAGCTATGCAAGATGCTGACTCAGGAGAATCGCTTGAGCCCAGGAGTTTGAGGCTACAATGAGCTATGATTGCACCACTGCACCCCATCCTGGGCAAAAGAGCAAGACTCAGTCTCTAAAAAAATTTCTAAATAAAAAAATAAAAACCTGAGAAAACTGAAAATGAAGCAAGTGGCTTCTATAGAACGGGCTTATGAATCCTGCAACTCAAACACTTCAGCCAAATGAAGTCTACTGTAATCTTTATTTTTCTACAAGTACCAGAGATGTCCAAACTGATAGGAGCTGTAATTTTTTGTTGTTTTTTGTTTTTTAGAGAGAGGGTCTCACGGTGTCACCCAGGCTAGAGTGCAGTGGCACAATCATAGCTCACTGCAACGTCAAACTCCTGGGCTCTAGTGATCCTCGTGCCTCAGCCTCCCAAGTAGCTGGAACTAGAGGCACTCTCCATACACGTGGCTAATTTTTTAACTTTTTGTAGAGACAGGGTGTTGCTATGTTGCCCAGGCTGGTCTTGAACTCCTGGCTCCAGCAATCCTCATGACTCAGACTCCAAACTGCTGGGATTACAGGCATGAACCACCATGTCTGGCCCAGGAGCTGTAATGTTAATGCAACATGAAAGTGGTATATTACTTGTATTTGAATTTAGCCCATCGTTCATTATAACATGAAATATCTCACCTTGGCCGGGTGCAGTGGCTCACGCCTGTGATACCAGCACTTTGGGAGGCCAAGGCAGACAGATCAATTGAGGTCAGGAGTTCGAGACCAGCCTGGTCAACACGGTGAAACCCTGTCTCTATTAAAAATGCAAAAATTAGCCGGGCATGGTGGTGGGCACCTGTAATCCCAGCTACTCAGGAGACTGAGGCAGGAGAAGCGCTTAAACCTGGCAGACGGAGGTTGCAGTGAGCTGAGATGGTGCCACTGCATTCCAGCCTGGGTGAAAGAGAAAAACTCTGTCAAGAAAGAAAGAAAGAGAGAGAGAGAGAGAGAGAGGGAGGGAGTAAGAAAATCTTACTTTAATACAATTAATGCAATTATATATCTTTCACTGACAATCTTTTTTGTTCTCCTGCATTACTTTTACTTTTCTTTTTAAAGATCTTCAAGCTTGGTAAGTTCATAATAGATAAACAGGTGTTTTAAATAAAAAGAAGATGTAGATGAAAAAACTAACAATTTACTTTTTTTTTTTGAGGCTAGTCATTTTTTTTTAAGGCTAGTCAAGTGAAGCAGTGGAGTGGACATAATTCACTTTTTGAAAAACATAAAAATCAGCAATTTTTTTCTCCATCCCCTCCTATCCAAAAATCAACAATTTTAATGGTTCCTGAATATTTTATCATACTGATGTACTGATGTATCCTTCTTTTATTTATTTATTTTTTTTTTTTTTATTTATGTATTTATTTATTTATTTTTGGTTTAGACAGAGTTTTTCTCTGTTGCCCAGGCTGGAGTGCAATGGTATGATCTTGACTCACTGCAACCTCGGCCTCCCAGGTTAAAGTGATTCTCCTGCCTCAGACCCCCAAGTAGCTGGGAATACAGGCACGCACCACCATGCCTGGCCAATTTTTGTACTTTTAGTAGAGACGGGGTTTCACCATATTGGCCACACTGGTATTGAACTCCTGACCTCAAGTGATCTGCCCACCTCGGCCTCCCAAAGTGCTGGCATTACAGGTGTAAGCCACTGTGCCCAGCCATACTGAAGTATACTAATTTTTAACTTCAAAATGGAAATTTTTTATTCCTAATAAAAAAACTCATACAATTTTTTTAAATACTGAAATACAGAAATGAATTAGATTGAAATTAATGACTTGGTAAAGCTTATAATAAAAATAAATTGTAGGCTGGGAGACTGTCGGAAAGCATCTGATTCTGGCTTCCCCTTCCCTTTCCCGGCCCCAATCCTTCCTCTCTCTCTTACCCTTCTTTCTGCATGCCTTTTAAAAAAGAAAAAGAAGGCCAGGCATGGTGGCTCACACCTGTAATCCCAGCACTTTGGAAGGCAAAGGCGGGCAGATCACAAGGTCAGGAGTTCAAGACTAGGCTAGCCAATATGGTAACACCCTGTCTCTACTAAAAATACAGAAATTAGCCAGGCATGGTGGCGGGCGCCTGTAGTCCCAGCTATTCAAGAGGCTGAGGCAGAAGAATCACTTGAACGGAGTAGGTGGAGGTTGCAGTGAGCCAAGATCTTGCCACTGCACTCTAGCCTGGGCAACAGAGCAAGACTCCATCTCAAAAAAAAAGAAAAAATATTGTAGGCTGGGCAAGGTGTGTTCCCAATGCTTTATGATGCCAAGGCATGAGGATCACTTGGGGCCAGGAGTTTCAGAGCAGCCTGGGCAAATAGTGAGACTCCATCTCTACAAAAATATAAAAATAAAATAATAATAATAATAGAATTGACCAAGCACAGTGGTGCACACCAGTAGTCCCAGCTAGTAGGGAGGCTCAGGCGGGAGTATCAGTTGAGCTCAGGAGTTTGAGGCTGCAATGAGCTATGATCGCACCACTGCACTTCAGTCTGGCTGGAAGACCAAAACCCTGTCTCAAAAAAATAAATAAATAATAAATGGTATAGTACTATCATACTTTTGAGTAATCTGCTTTATTATTTTTTCTGTTTTTTTGAAACAGTCTCGCTCTGTCGCCCAGGCTGGAGTGCAGTGGTATGATCTTGGCTCACTGCAACCTCTGCCTCCCAGGTTCAAGCGATTCTCCTGACTCAGCCTCCCAAGTAGCTGGGACTATGGGTGTGTGCCACCACACCCGGCTAATACTTTGTATTTTTAGTAGAGATGGGGTTTCACCATGTTAGCCAGGATGGTCTCAATCTCCTGACCTCGTGATCTGCCCGCCTCAGCCTCCCAAAGTGCTGGGATTACAGTGAGCCACCATGCCAGGCCCTGCTTTTTTTTTTTTTACTTAACAATATGTAACAGGTTGGGTTAGTGAACTTGATAGACTGATTTCTAAAACTTAATATGGAAATACTAAGCACCAAGAATAGTCAGAAACATTCCTGACGAAGAAGAGCAATGTGGAAGGACTCGTTCTAAAGGATATCAAGACATCATAAAGCACTCTGAGCATACAGATTGAAAAAGTAAGTAAATAAATAAATACAACATCAGAAAGCTATAGTAAGACAAAGTTTGGCTGGGCATGGTCCTGATTACAAAGTCCTGTAATCTCAGCACTTTGGGAAGCTAAGGTGGGCAGATCACATGAGGTCAGGAGTTTGAGACCAGCCTGACCAACATGGTGAAACCTCATCTCTAACAAAAATACAAAAAAATTAGCTGGGTATAGTGGCACACGCCTGTAGTCCCAGCTACTCGGGAGGCTGAGGCAGGAGAACCGCTTGAACCTGGGAGGCGGGGGTTGCAGTGAGCTGAGATTGCGCCATTGCACTCCAGCCTGGGCGACAGAGCGAGACTCTGTCTCAAAAAAAAGAAAAAAACAAAATAGAATTAATATCTTTTCTGAGAAAAGAAAACTACTTGGGAGGCGGAGGCAGGAGGATCACTTGAATCCAGAAGGAGAAGGCTGCAGTAAGCTGAGATTACACCACTGCACTCTGACCCTGTCTCAAAAAAAAAGGCCAGGCCTGGTGGCTCACACCTGTAATCCCAGCACTTTGGGAGCCAAGGTGGGTGACCACGAGGTCAGGATATTGAGACCATCCTGGCCAACATGGTGAAACCCCTTCTCTACTAAAAATACAAAAATTACCTGGGTGTGGTGGCACGTGCTTGTAATCCCAGCTGGCTAAGGCACAAAAATCACTTGAACCTGGGAGGCAGAGGTTGCAGTGAGCTGAGATCATGCCACTGCACTCCAGTCTAGTGACAAAGCAAGACTCCATCTCAAAAAAAAAAAAAAAAAATTAAAACATCCAGTGTGGCCAGGCACGGTGGCTCATGCCTGTTATCCTAACACTTTGGGAGGCTGAGGTGGCCAGATCACTTGAAGTCAGGAGTTCAAAACCAGCCTGGCCAACATGATGAAACCAACCCTGTCTCTACGAAAAACACACACAAAAAAATAGCCAGGCGTGGTGGCGGGCGTCTGTAATCCCAGCTACTTGGGAGGCTGAGGCAGGAGAATCGCTTGAACCCGGGAGACAGAGATTGCATCGAGCCAAGGTGATGCCACTGCACTCCAACCTGGGCAAGAGTGAAATTCCGTCTCAAAAAATATGTAATAAAATAAAAAACATCCAACACATCATACATAAAGGGTAGCTACTCTTTACATATCAAAAAATGGCAGCTCCAGCTGGAAGCAGTGGCTCACACCTGTAATCCCAGCCCTTTGAAAGGCCTAGGCAGGTGGATCACTTGCGGTCAGGAGTTCAAGACCAGCCTGGCCAACACAGGGAGACCCCCATCTCTACTAAAACTACAAAAATTAGCCAGGCTTGGTGGTGCACACCTGTAATCTCAGCTACATAGGAGGCTGAGGCAGGAGAATTGCTTGAATCCAGGAGGCAAAGGTTGCAGTGAGCCGAGATCACACCACTGCACTCCAGGCTGGACAATAGAGCAAAACTCCATCTCAAAAAAAAAAAAAAAAAGAAAGGCAGCTCCACAGATACTGATTTGTGACAATCTCCAAGAAATACAGTTAATTATGCCTGTAATCCCAGCACTTTGGGAGGCCAAGACAGGCGGATCACGAGGTCAGGAGATCAAGACCATTCTAGCCAACACGGTGAAACCCCGTCTCTACTGAAAAAAAAAAAAATTACAAAAATTAGCCGGGCACGGTGGCGGGTGCCTATAATCCCAGCTACTTGGGAGGCTGAGGCAGGAGAATGGCGTGAACCTGGGAAGCGGAGCTTGCAGTGAGTGGAGATTGCACCACTGCACTCCAGCCTGGGCAACAGAGCGAGACTCCGTCTCAAATAAAAAAGAAAAAAAAAAAGAAATACAGTTAATTGAATAAAGAAACAGAACCATGTATGCACTATGCTTCAGTGCTCCATCACTGGTTTTAAAACATGGATACGGCTGGGCGCAGGGGCTCACACCTATAATCCCAGCACTTTGGGAGGCCAAGGCAGGTGGATCACCTAGTTCAAGACCAGTCTGGCCAACATGGTGAAACCTCATTTCTACTAAAAATACAAAATTAGCCACACGTGGTGGTGAATGCTTGTTATCCCAGCTACTCGGGAGGCTGAGGCAGGAGAATCACTCAAACTCAGGAGGTGAAGGTTGCAATGAGCCAAGATCGTGCTACTGCACTATAGCCTGGGAGATAAGTGCAAAACTCCGTCGCAAAAAAAAAATTAATTAAAAAAAATTAAAACAGCCAGGCGCGGTGGTTCAAGCCTGTAATTCCAGCACTTTGGGAGGCCGAGACGGGCGGTCACGAGGTCAGGAGATCGAGACCATCCTGGCTAACCCGGTGAAACCCCGTCTCTACTAAAAAATACAAAAAAACTAGCCGGGCGAGGTGGCGGGCACCTGTAGTCCCAGCTACTCGAGAGGCTGAGGCAGGAGAATGGCGTAAACCCGGGAGGCAGAGCTTGCAGTGAGCTGAGATCCGGCCACTGCACTCCAGCCTGGGCAACAGAGCTAGACTCCGTCTCAAAAAAAAAAAATAATTAAAACATGGATATACTCAGACTCACACACACACAGATACACACACACATATATATTTTATGCCTGGGATTACAGGCATGAGCCACTACACCCGGCCTACATTTTTTATATGAATAAAACATTTCTAGGCCAAGTGGAGTGGTTCACGCCTGTAATTCCAGCACATCAGAAGGCTGAGGTGGAAGGATTGCTTGAGCCTGGGAGTTGATTATTAGCCTAGGCAACATAGTAAGGCCTCATTTCTACAAAAAATGAAAAAATTATGGCCAGGCACAGAGCCTCATGCCTGTAATCCCAGCACTTTGGGAGGCCGAGGCAGGCAAACCGCTTCAACCTAGAACACCAGCCTGGACAACACAGTGAAACCCCATCTCTACAAAAAGTAAAAAAAAATTAGCTCGGGGTGATGGCACATGCCTGTAGTCCCAGCTCCTTGGGAGGATAAAATGGGAGGATCATTTGGGCCCAGGAGATTGAGGCTGCAGTGAGCCATTATCTGGCCACTGCACTCAAGCCTGAGCAACAGTGAGACGCTGTCTCCAAATAAATCAATAAATAAAATTTAAAAATTATCTGGCCATGGTAGTGCACACCTGTGGTCCTAGCTACTCAGGAGGCTGAGGCGAGAGGATCACTTGAGCCTAAGAGGTCAAGGCTGCAGTGAGCTGTGATCATGCCAGTGCCCTCCATCTCAAAAAATAAAATAAATAGGCTGGGCACAGTGGCTCATGTCTGTAATCCCAACACTTTGGGAGGCTGAGGTGGGCAGATCACAAGGTCAGAAGTTCGAGACCAGCCTGGCCAATATGGTGAAACCCCGTGTCTACTAAAAATACAAAAATTAGCCGGGCATGGTGGTGGGCGCCTGTAGTCCCAGCTACTCAGGAGGCTGAGGTAGGAGAATCACTTGAACCCAGGAGGCAGAGGTTGCAGTGAGCCGAGATAGAGCCACTGCACTCCAGGCTGGGCAACAAGAGTGAAACTCCATCTCAAAAAATAAAAATAAAAATAAATAAAGAAATAAATAAATAAAACAGGGACACACACGCACACACATATTGTGTGTGACTAAAACATTTCTAAGCTGGCCACAGCAGCTTATGCCTGTAATCCCAGCACTTTGGGAGGGTGAAGCAGGGGGATTACTTAAGGCCAGGAGTTCAAGACCAGCTTGGGCAACATAGCTATACCCTGTCTCTACAAAAAATAAATTGCTGGGTGTGGTGGCTCACACCTGTAATCCCAGCACTTTCGGAGGCTGAGGCGGGTAGATCACAAAGTTAGGAGTTCAAGATCAGCCTGGCCAAGATGGTGAAACCCCGTCTCTCCTAAAAATACAAAAATTAGCTGGACACGATGGCGTGCACCTGTAATCCCAGCTACTGGGGAGGCTGAGGCAGGAGAATCACTTGAACCCGGGAGACAGAGGTTGCAGTGAGCCAAGATTGTGCCACTGCACTCTAGCCTAGGTGACAGAGCAATACTCCATCTCAGAAAAAAAAAAAATAGTGCGATGTGTTGGCAAACACCCGTGGGCCTAGCTACCCAGAAGGCTGAGACAGAGGATTGCTTGAGCCTGGGAGATGGGGGTTGCAGTGAACTGTGATTGAGCCACTGCTCTTCAGCCTGGGCAACAGAGTGGGATCTGTCTCGAAAAACAAAAATTAATTAAAAGTAAAACATTTCTTTTTTTTTTTTTTTTTTTTTTGAGGCAGAGTCTTGCTCTGTCACCCGGGCTGGAGTACAGTGGCCGGATCTCAGCTCACTGCAAGCTCCGCCTTCCGGGTTTACGCCATTCTCCTGCCTCAGCCTCCGGAGTAGCTGGGACTACAGGCGCCCGCCACCTCGCCCGGCTAGTTTTTTTTTTGTATTTTTAGTAGAGACAGGGTTTCACCGTGTTAGCCAGGATGGTCTCGATCTCCTGACCTCGTGATCCGCCCGTCTCGGCCTCCCAAAGTGCTGGGATTACAGGCTTGAGCCACTGCACCCGGCCTATTCTTATTTTTCTTTTTAAGTTTACATGGACATCTCTAATACCGTATATTACCTTACCTGATCATGACAACAGTCTTGGCCAGACGCTGTGGCTCACATAATCCCAGCACTTTGGGAGGCTGAGTCAAGCGGGTTGCTTGAGCCCAGGAGTTGGAGACCAGCCTGGGCAACATGGCAAAACCCTGTCTCTACAAATTATACAAAAATTAGTAGGCCGTGGTGGTGCATGCCTGTAGTCCCAGCTACTCAGGGGGCTGAGGCGGGAGGATGGCTTGAGCCTGGGAGGTCATGGCTGCAGTGAACCATGATGGCACCTCTGCACTCCAGCCTGGGTGACAAAATAAGACCCTATCTCAAACAAACAAACAAACAAAAACCAGCCTTGTTAAGTGGCAAAATTATATCCATTTTACAGACTCATAAACAGAGCCTCAGAGCGATTGACTTGCCCTAAGTTACACAGCCAGTAAGTAACACAACTGGAACCCAAATACAGTTTAAGTCCTTCCAAATCCTGTGGTCTTGCCTCTGTTTTACGTTATCGGACACAGTGTGCCCTCCTAAATGCCTTCTGCACACACACACAAAATGTGATAGAAAATGCACTACTTCTACACATGTGTGGAGAAGGGAAGGTTCTCTGTTATAAATTTACTTTTAGAAACTGAAGACAAAGAAGGAAATTAATTGCTAGCACATTGTACTTTCAGAAGTACAAAAAAAAATACATGACTTATACCTACTATTGCTTGTGGCTCAGGTGTTAAGGTGACACTGACACTTTTGTTTTATATGAGAGTTGTTTGATGAAGGGTAAATAAATTATTCTTAGCACCTTAATAAAGACATCTATGTGGGCTGGTCACGGATGGCTCACTCCTGTAATCCCAGCACTTTGGGAGGCCAAGGCGGGCAGATCACGAGGTCAGGAGTTTGAGACCAGCCTGGCCAACATGGTGAAACCCCTATCTCTACTAAAAATCCAAAAATTAGCTGGGCATGGTGGCATGTGCCTGTAATCCCACCTACTCGGGAGGCTGAGACAGGAGAATTGCTTGAACCGGGGAAGCGGAGGTTGCAATGAGCAGAGATTACACCACTACACTCCAGCCTGGGCAACAGGGCAAGACTCTGTCTTGAAAGAAAAAAAAGACATCTATGTGACCAATATAGAAATAATAAGATGTGCGATTTATTTTTTATTTTTTGAGAAGTGTTTTCCTCTGTTGTCCAGGCTGGAGTGCACTGGTACAATCATAGCTTATTGCAGCTTCAAACTCCTGGGCTCCAGTGATCCTCCCACCTCAGCCTTCTGAGTATCTGAAACTACAGGCATGCACCACAATGACTGGCTAATTTTTAAATATTTTCACAGAAGGACGCAATCTCTCTGTTTTGCCCAGGCTGGTCTCAAACACCTGGCCTCAAACTTCCTTCCACCTCGCCCTCCCAAAGTCGTGGGACTATGGGCATGAACCACTGTGCTTGGCCTTACTTCTAAAGTTTCTTCTCGGCCGGGCGCGGTGGCTCAAGCCTGTAATCCCAGCACTTTGGGAGGCCGAGACGGGCGGATCACGAGGTCAGGAGATCGAGACCATCCTGGCTAACACTGTGAAACCCCGTCTCTACTAAAAAATACAAAAAACTAGCCGGGCGAGGTGGCGGGAGCCTGTAGTCCCAGCTACTCCAGAGGCTGAGGCAGGAGAATGGCGTAAACCCGGGAGGCGGAGCTTGCAGTGAGCTGAGATCCGGCCACTGCACTCCAGCCCAGGCGACAGAGCCAGACTCCGTCTCAAAAAAAAAAAAAAAAAAAAAAGTTTCTTCTCACATTGTATTTCTATGATTAGTAATCATTACCACTGTTCTACAACCTTCATACTACTTTCACATACAATATCTCATTTGATTCTTGAAGCAGTCCGGTAAGATAGGCAGGACAGAAATTCCTGACATTCAATAGATTAAGAATCTGAGGCTTGGCCAGGCATGGTGGCTCATGCCTGTAATCCCAGCACTTTGGGAGGCCGAGGCTGGCAGATCACCTGAGGTCAGGAGTTCGAGACCAGCCTGGCCAACATGGCAAAACCCCGTCTCTAGCAAAAATACAAAAATCAGCTGGGCATGGTGGTGGCGTGCCTGTAATCCCAGCTACTCAGGAGGCTGAGACAGGAGAATCGCTGGAACCCGGGAGGCAGAGGCTGCAGTGAGCCAAGATTGTGCCACTGCACTCCAACCTGGGCAACAGAGCAAGACTCCATCTCAAAAAAAAAAAAGAATCTGAGGCTCCAAGAAACTGGTTTTTGTCAAAGTTATGTGCCCTATCACCTAGTTGAATATTCCCTCCAACAAACCATATGGAAAATTCTCAAGTATCAGGATCTAAATGTTAATATCAAATTAGTAAATTACATAGGTCCTTTCCTTTTTCTTCCTGCTGTATGCCTTTCATTTATTATTAATCCTCTTTCACAAAGGAATATTTGAGGGCTAAATAACATCCAATCCTAATAAGTCCTACCTCTGCTTAATTAGCTTTCTGACATCAGGTGGGAAATGGAAAGCAATTGTTTTTTTTTTTTTTTTGAGTCACTGTTTCACTCTTGTTGCCCAGTCTGGAGTACAATGGCACAATCTCAGCTTACCACAACCTCCGCCTCCCGGGTTCAAGTGATTCTCCTGCCTCAGCCTCTCGAGTAGCTGGGATTACAGGCATGAGCCGCTATGCTGGGCTAATTTTGTATTTTTAGTAGAGATAGGGGTTTTCCATGTTGACCAGGCTGGTCTCGAACTCCTGGCCTCAGGTGATCTGCCTGCCTTGGCCTCCCATAGTGCTGGGATTAGAGGTGTGAGCCACCAGACCCAGCCTGGAAATCAATTTTCTTACCCATAGGGGCACAAGTGAAATGGGCTGGTTTAAATTTCTGGATAAAAATCTATATTTGTATATCACCCATTATCAAAATATTTACAAAATGTGTAACTGGAGCTGGATGTGGTGGCTCATTCCTGTAATTGTCACACTTTGGAAGGCTGAAGTGGAAGGATCGCTTGAGGCCAGGAGTTTGAGACTAACCTGGTCAATGTAGCTAGACCCCATATCTATGAAAATTTTTTTTTTTTTTGAGATGGAGTCTCGCTCTGTGGCCCAGGCTGGAGTGCAGTGGCTGGATCTCAGCTCACTGCAAGCTCCGCCTCCCGGGTTCACGCCGTTCTCCTGCCTCAGCCTCCCGAGTAGCAGGGACTACAGACGCCCACCACCTCGCCCAGCTAGTTTTTTGTATTTTTTTTTTTTTTTAGTAGAGACGGGGTTTCACCGTGTTAGCCAGGATGGTCTCGATCTCCTGACCTCGTGATCTGCCCGTCTCAGCCTCCCAAAGTGCTGGGATTACAGGCTTGAGCCACCACACCCCGCCGAAAATTATAAACTGTAAATTAAAAAAACAAAATATGTGACTATGTCCTAAAACAAAATGTAAGTTTTTTTTTTTTTTTCTTTTTAGACAGTCTCACCCTGTTGCCCAGGCTGGAGTGCAGTGGTGTGATCTTGGCTCACTGCAACCTCCGCCTCCCAGGTTCAAGTGATTCTCGTGCCTCAGCTTCCCAAGTAGCTGGGATTACAGGCCACCATGCCCAGCGAATTTTGTATTTTTATTAGAGATGGGGTTTTGCCCTGTTGGCCAGGCTAGTCTCAAACTTCTGACCTCAAGTGATCCACCCACCTTGGCCTCCCAAAGTGCTGGGATTACACGTCTGAGCCACCATGCCCAACCCAAAATTATAAATCTGAAGCTCAAGACAACAACCTATAGAAGTTAACAATCCAACTGCCAAGGCTCAAATACTGGCTCGTTATCTTAGGTGTACAATCTCCTGGGCAAGTTGCTTTACCTCCTGGGGGTTCAGATTCCTTTGCTCTAAAATAGGGGTAAGAAAAAAATGCTTTCTTTTTGTTTGTTTTTTTGAGAGGGCGTCTACTTATGTTGCCGGGCTGGACTGCAGTCGCCGGTCTCAGCTCACTGCAACCTCCGCCTCCCCGGTTCAAGCGATTCTCCTGCCTCTGCCTCCGAGTAGCAGTAGCTGGGACTACAGGGGCAGGCCACTATGCCCAGCTGATTTTTGTATTTTTAGTGGAGACAGGGTTCCACCATGTTGGCCAGAATGATCTTGATCTCTTGACCTCGTGATCCGCCCGCCTTGGCCTCCCAAAATGCTGGAATTAAAAAAAAATGCTTTCTTAAAGATTTGTTTTTTAGACGGAGTCTCGCTCTGTAGCCCAGGCTGGAGTGCAGTGGTGCGATCTCGGCTCACTGCAAGCTCCGCCTCCCGGATTCACGCCATTCTCCTGCCTCAGCCTCCTGAATAGCTGGGACTACAGGCACCCGCCACCATGCCCGGCTAATTTTTTTGTATTTTTAGTAGAGACGGGGTTTCACCGTGTTCGCTAGGATGGTCTCGATCTCCTGACCTCGTGATCCGCCCGCCTCGGCCTCCCAAAGTGCTGGGATTACTTTACAGGCGTGAGCCACTGCGCCTGGCTGCTTTCTTAAAGATTAAAAGAGATAATGCACGTGGGTCTTTAGCACAGTGTCTAACAGTTAAGCATTGATAACTTGACATGGATACTATTTTTTGGCATTTAATGTTCAGCAAGCTAGTTTCCACCGTGTACTTTCCTATTCATAAGTGACTGTGCTTTGGAATATACTAGAAAATGTATGTAAAATGTTTGGTTTTAAAAAGATAAAACCACAATATACTCAATTACCTTTGGAAGTTAGCCATGTATCATTTTTCTAAATCTTACAAAAAGGAGAGTTACAAAAGGTTACTCTGTTAATCAAGGATGAGGCTGAAATTGAGAGTTCTTTTTTTTTTTTTTTTTTAATGGAAATAGACTGCGATATAAAAAAAAGTTTGATTGAAATGCAAGAAGCTGTAATGTGGTCAAATGATGATTTCTATCTTAATGCTGGACTGATGCAAGCCAAAGAAGGGTCAATGTTGCCACAGGATTACAAGCCCTGTTGAAAGAGATGCATGATGCAACCCCTGTAGTGAATGGAGTCAACACTGAGTCACCAGTCTAACCTTCAAAGAGCACTAAGGAAAAAGAAAATTCTTGAGTACTGAGTCACAGGCTCAATATCTTAATAAAGTGTGTTTAGGATGTTTTATTGGTATCTGGACACAGTCTACCCATAAATCTCAAATATTTGGTATCAGAGTTTTGCCCTTTCCATAGTAGGTCCTCCAAAAACATTTGTTAAACAAATGAATTTTTTTTTTTTTTTTTTTTTGAGATGGAGTCTAGCTCTGTTGCCCAGGCTGGAGTGTAGTGGCGCGATCTCGGCTCACTGCAACCTCCGCCTCCCAGGTTCAAGCGATTCTCCTGCCTCAGCCTCCCGAGTAGCTGGTATTGCAGGCGCGTGCCACCACTCCCAGCTAATTTTTGTATTTTTATAGAGATGGGGTTTCACCGTGTTAGCCAGGATGGTCTTGATCTCCTGACCCTGTAATCAACCCACCTCGGCTTCCCAAAGTGCTGGAATTACAGGCGTGAGCCGCCGTGTCCCGCCACAAATGAATTTTTCGTTGTAAAGTTAAGAGGCGAGGCACAGCGGCTCACGCCTGTAATCCCAGCACTTTGGGAGGCCAAGGCGGGCAGATCGCTTGAGGCTGGGAGTGCGAAACCAGCCTGGCTAATATGGTGAAACCCCATCTCCACAAAAAAATAAAATACATACAAAAATTAGCCAGGCATGGTGGCGCGCGCCTGTAATCCCAGCTACTCAGGAGGCTGAGGCAGGAGAATCGCTTAAACCCCGGAAGCGGAGGTTGCAGTGAGCTGATTTTTCACCACCGCACTCCAGCCTGGGGGCGACAGAGTGATACTCCGTCTTGAAAAAATATATATATATAAAAGTATTAGCAATAGAATGAAGTCCACCTGGTTATCAGTCCTAACTCCATCACTCACCAGCTCTGTGACTTGTTTAGTTGTTTAATCTTTTTCAGTCTCAATGTCCTCATCTGGAAAATGGGAAATGCCTACCGAGTACTGAACTGTCAAGACTAAATGACACATGAAAAGCACACTGAACCATGCTTAGTCTACCGTAGGCTTTCAGCAAATAGCGGTATCTGTTATTTTTTGCAACAGGATGTTATATGAGGCATTATCAAGACGATTTTCGCCTATCAAATGTGTTGTCTGTGTGCACATCAGACCTTTTCCTGGAATTAAGGTAGAAAAGTATCAACAATAAGGGATGGGGAAAGTCTTGTAAATGATAACCTCAGCCTCAGAGGGAAACGATGGGCAGCAGAGGGGAAAATAAAGGGTGGCAAGTTAGAAAAATTAAGACATCCAAGGTGGGAGGGCTGGCACTGGAGCGGGTTGCCACAGTAGGAAGGGGACTCAGAGCTGAAGGCAATTCATTTGGCCGGGCTTGTCCTGTGACTGTGGGGCAGAGCAATGTGGAGAGGCCTGGTAAAATGGCTGGGCAAGGGTGCAGAGGGGACGTAACTGGCAGGAAGGAGCCATGATTCGTGGTCGAACAGAGTCCAGACCAGCTCGACCTGTGAGCAACGAATGGCCCTGAGACTCGCATACCCCAATACCGGTAGTGGCCGTGAAGGGCAAAGAAATGTGTTCTGAGGCGATCCCAGCATCTAAGCTGCGACCGGTCTACTAAGAGACTGGATGGAAGCTGGGAAGAGAAAGTTGCTTCCCGCTTCGGGATGAAGGATGGAGTTGGGGAGAACAAGCAGTAGAGAAGGAAAAGATTCAGATCCCACAGCCCCGGGGGATCAGTTGTGCTGGACCTACTCCGACCCCTAGGGCCCGGAGTGAAGGCGGGACCTGTGCGGTTACCAGAGGAAATGCCTCGGGGTGAGAAGTCGCAGGAGAGATAGACAGCTGCTGAACCAATGGGACCAGTGCATGGGGCGGATGTTATCTACCATTGGTGAACGTTGGAAACGAATAGCAGCCAATGACTCAGCTGGGGGGGGCGGAGCAGTGACGTTTGTTGCGGAGGAGGCTGCTTCGAATCGGCAGCGGCCAGCTTGGTGGCCTGGGCCAATCAGCGGCCTCCAACGAGCAGAGCCTTTACCAATCGGCGGCCTCCACGACGGGGCTGGGGGAGGGTATATAAGCTGAGTAGGCGACGGCGCGGTCGACGCCGGCCGAGATAGCACAGATAGACCGACCGATTGGGGTGTTCCGCTAGTGTGAGAGGTAAGCGCCGCGGCCTGCATTTCCAGACCTGCCCTTCCCCTTTTTCGTGGCGCCTTGTGACCCCCGGCCCCTGCCGCCTGCAAGTCGGAAACCGCGCTGGGCTCCTGTGCTGCGGCCTGTGGCTGGACTGCCTGCGACGCCCTACCTGGTGCTGCCCGACTGGTTGGCAAGATGAAGCTCTCCGTGGTGGCCGCGATGCTGCTGCTGCTCAGCGCGGCGCGGGCCGAGGAGGAGGACAAGAAGGAGGACGTGGGCACGGTGGTCGGCATCGATCTAGGGACCACCTACTCCTGGTAAGTGGGGTTTGCGGATGCGGGGGGACGGGGCGTAGCCGCCTGGCCTGGTGTGAGAAGTGCGGTGCTGATGTCCCTCTGTCGGTTTTTTCTGCCAGCGTCGGCGTGTTCAAGAACGGCCGCGTGGAGATCATCGCCAACGATCAGGGCAACCGCATCACGCCGTCCTATGTGGCCTTCACTCCTGAAGGGGAACGTCTGATCGGCGATGCCGCCAAGAACCAGCTCACCTCCAACCCCGAGAACACGGTTTTTGACGCCAAGCGGCTCATCGGCCGCACGTGGAACGACCCCTCTGTGCAGCAGGACATCAAGTTCTTGCCGTTCAAGGTTCGACCGGGTTTTTCTTGTCCGGTTAGAGGACGGGTGGGTGGTGGGAGTATTTAGAGTTATAAGTCTCTGGAAAAGTGTTGAGACATCAGTTGAAGGCTATAGACATGATGTATGTAATAACTTTAATAATCTTAGTATGTTACAAAACTTAAGACAGCATAGTTGATATCGTACTCTGTCTACAATAGTTTAGGAATAAAAGACCGATTAAAACTGAACTTTATGAGACACCTATACTCCCTGAAGTATTTCTAGTCAATTTGCAGCCCCAAGGGACCGAAATAAACCAAATTGTGGGGATCGTATGGGTCTTTTAAACTTTGAGATGTCATTGCATCTGTGTCTGAAAACAGTAATTCTTTAAAATAGGTGGTTGAAAAGAAAACTAAACCATACATTCAAGTTGATATTGGAGGTGGGCAAACAAAGACGTTTGCTCCTGAAGAAATTTCTGCCATGGTTCTCACTAAAATGAAAGAAACCGCTGAGGCTTATTTGGGAAAGAAGGTAAATATTTCTAGAACAATGTTAAGTATTTTTTGATCATTAGTGTTCTTGGTTGGCTGTTATGTATAGAAGCCTTCATGGTTTCAAAAATTTTAATCAGAATGGTATTCATGCTTGTCAGGCCGTTATTGAGTCCTTTACTATAAGCCAAACAAAATAGACTTTTCATGTATTATTTAATGCTTACAATTCCAGGAGCATAACATTTTATATGTTATACTCATCAATAAATTGGCTTGAAAACTAAAGTGATGGTTTGACTATATTTTTTTTTTTTTTTGAGAGGGAGTCTTGCTCTGTTGCCCAGACTGGACTGCAGTGGCATGATCTCAGCTCACTGCAACCTCTGCCTCTTGGGTTCAAGCAGCTTTCCTGCTTCAGCCTCCCAAGTAACTGGGACTACAGGCACACCACCACACCTGGCTAATTTTTTTTTTTTTAATTTTCAGTAGAGTCAGGGTTTCTTCACATTGCCCAGGCTGGTCTTGAAATCCTGACTTCTGGTGAATCCTCCTGCCTCAGGCTCCAAAAGTGCTGGGATTACAGGCACAAGGCACTGCCTGGCCAGACTGTAATTTGAAAAAGGGTTAAACTGTGTGACAATACACTTAATTATCTTTTATCCTTTTAGGTTACCCATGCAGTTGTTACTGTACCAGCCTATTTCAATGATGCCCAACGCCAAGCAACCAAAGACGCTGGAACTATTGCTGGCCTAAATGTTATGAGGATCATCAACGAGCCGTAAGTATGAAATTCAGGGATACGGCATATTTGCCAAATAGTGGCAATGTGAAGTACTGACAAAACTTTTCACTTTTTTAATCTCCTAATAGTACGGCAGCTGCTATTGCTTATGGCCTGGATAAAAGGGAGGGGGAGAAGAACATCCTGGTGTTTGACCTGGGTGGCGGAACCTTTGATGTGTCTCTTCTCACCATTGACAATGGTGTCTTCGAAGTCGTGGCCACTAATGGAGATACTCATCTGGGTGGAGAAGACTTTGACCAGCGTGTCATGGAACACTTCATCAAGTTGTACAAAAAGAAGACTGGCAAAGACGTCAGGAAAGACAACAGAGCTGTGCAGAAACTCCGGCGTGAGGTAGAAAAGGCCAAACGGGCCCTGTCTTCTCAACATCAAGCAAGAATTGAAATTGAGTCCTTCTATGAAGGAGAAGACTTTTCTGAGACCCTGACTCGGGCCAAATTTGAAGAGCTCAACATGGTATGTTCCTTGTTTTCTGCTTTGCTAATGAGATCTCATTAGACTCTGAATTCAGGACATTGCATCTAGATACTTAGATAAAAGACATCACGGTAACCATGTCTTTTTTTTCTAGGATCTGTTCCGGTCTACTATGAAGCCCGTCCAGAAAGTGTTGGAAGATTCTGATTTGAAGAAGTCTGATATTGATGAAATTGTTCTTGTTGGTGGCTCGACTCGAATTCCAAAGATTCAGCAACTGGTTAAAGAGTTCTTCAATGGCAAGGAACCATCCCGTGGCATAAACCCAGATGAAGCTGTAGCATATGGTGCTGCTGTCCAGGCTGGTGTGCTCTCTGGTGATCAAGATACAGGTAGGTCATGATTGCAGCATCTTTCATAGTGATTCAGTAGCTTGATGGAAGATTCATTAGCTATTGCTTTAGAAAATACCAGAATATGAGCAACAAAGTCACACATGTAGTAAAGGGTATAAGTGAAGACAAGACTGGGGTAGTAGTCTCAAGATCATTAGCAACTGTTCAATTCACTGCCTTTAAGATGTGTGTGTTACAACCTAACCAAATGCTAGAGACACAAACTTTACATAGCTCATGGGGAGAACTTGAATTAGAAATTAGATAACTTATCCTTACAGGTGACCTGGTACTGCTTGATGTGTGTCCCCTTACACTTGGTATTGAAACTGTGGGAGGTGTCATGACCAAACTGATTCCAAGGAACACAGTGGTGCCTACCAAGAAGTCTCAGATCTTTTCTACAGCTTCTGATAATCAACCAACTGTTACAATCAAGGTCTATGAAGGTAATTACTTAAGTTTGCTCATATGGCTTTTTTTTTTTTTTTTTTTTTGAGATGAAGTTTTGCTCTGTTGCCCTGGCTGGACTGCAGTGGCATGATCTCCACTCACTGCAACCTCCGTCTCCCGGGTTCAAGTGATTCTCCTGCCTCAGCCTCCAGAGTAGCTGGGATTACAGGCATGGACTACCATGCCTGGCTAATTTCTGTAGTTTTAGTAGATATGGGGTTTCACCATGTTGCCCAGGCTGGTCTCCAACTCCTGACCTCAGGTCATCTGCCTCCCAAAGTACTGGGATTACAGGTGTGAGCCACCACGCCAGGTCTATCAATCATGGCATGTTTTAAAAGAACATGACTTAATATGATCTATTGAAATGGCAAGGGAACTAAGTAACTGCTGTTTTCAGATGGGGGTCTTAATTCAAATAATGTTTTATATCTAGATATTTAGCATTCCTTTCTTTTTTTTTTTTTTTTTTGAGCTGGAGTCTCACTCTGTCGCCTAGGCTGGGGTGTAGTGGCATGACCTGCAACCTCTACCTCCCGAGTATCTGGGATTACAGGTGCCCACCACTATACCCGGCTAATTTTTGTATTGTTAGTAGAGGCAGGGTTTTGACATGTTGGCCAGGCTGGTCTTGAACTCCTGACCTCAGGTGATCCACCGACCTTAGCCTCCCAAAGTGCTGGGATTATTACAGGTGTGAGCCACTGTGCCCAGCCTATGTTTAGCATTCTTAATAATAACATCTGAGCTGGCTCCTAGAGTACAAGAAAAAGGAGTTCACAGTACTTTAAAATAGATAAAATTCAGTTGAGTTAGTAACCTAACTCATTGTTAGTACTAGTTGCTGCTCCCTGTAGACCAATATGAAATTACTTTTAGCTCGATAAAACCAAAAGTGTCTGGATGTGCTAATGCTTGTCAGTAACAACTAATGAGTTTTTCTATATGTAACTTCTAGGTGAACGACCCCTGACGAAAGACAATCATCTTCTGGGTACATTTGACCTGACTGGAATTCCTCCTGCTCCTCGTGGGGTCCCACAGATTGAAGTCACCTTTGAGATAGATGTGAATGGTATTCTTCGAGTGACAGCTGAAGACAAGGGTACAGGGAACAAAAATAAGATCACAATTACCAATGACCAGAATCGCCTGACACCTGAAGAAATCGAAAGGATGGTTAATGATGCTGAGAAGTTTGCTGAGGAAGACAAAAAGCTCAAGGAGCGCATTGATACTAGAAATGAGTTGGAAAGCTATGCCTATTCTCTAAAGAATCAGATTGGAGATAAAGAAAAGCTGGGAGGTAAACTTTCCTCTGAAGATAAGGAGACCATGGAAAAAGCTGTAGAAGAAAAGATTGAATGGCTGGAAAGCCACCAAGATGCTGACATTGAAGACTTCAAAGCTAAGAAGAAGGAACTGGAAGAAATTGTTCAGCCAATTATCAGCAAACTCTATGGAAGTGCAGGCCCTCCCCCAACTGGTGAAGAGGATACAGCAGAAAAAGATGAGTTGTAGATACTGATCTACTAGTGCTGTAATATTGTAAATACTGGACTCAGGAACTTTCGTTAGGAAAAAATTGAGAGAACTTAAGTCTCGAATGTAATTGGAATCTTCACCTCAGAGTGGAGTTGAAAATGATATAGCCCAAGCGGCTGTTTACTGCTTTTCATTAGCAGTTGCTCACATGTCTTTGGGTGGGGGGGGAGAAGAAGAATTGGCCATCTTAAAAAGTGGGTAAAAAACCTGGGTTAGGGTGTGTGTTCACCTTCAAAATGTTCTATTTAACAATTGGGTCATGTGCATCTGGTGTAGGAAGTTTTTTCTACCATAAGTGACACCAATAAATGTTTGTTATTTACACTGGTCTAATGTTTGTGAAAAGCTTCTAATTAGATCAATTATTTATTTTAGGAAATTTAAGGCTAGATTCTTGTGTGTGTGGGATGAGGGGAGGGAGTGTTTGGTATGTTGGGATAAGGAAACACTTCTATTTAATGCTTCCAGGGAATTTGCTTCTTTTTTTTTTTTTTTTTTTTTTTTAACCCTCTTGGGTAAAAAACCCAAGTGATCCTTCCACCTCAGTCTCCCAGCCACAGGCTTGTTAGTACCATGCTCGGCTTTTGCATTAATCTAAGGAAAGAGGAGAGAAGTTAATCTACATATTTACTAGGCAAGGGGCATTTCACAGTGTCCAAAGTGGGGTTTTCTTGACCATACTTGGTTTCCTATTTCCCCTTTCTAAAACTGCGTTTCTGGTGGCTTTTAAAAATTATTATTATTAATGATGCTTGGATTCTCTGAGAAATGATGGGGAATGAGTGATCACTGGCATTACTAATTGATACACTTCTATTTAATCTGTAACTTCAGATGTAAAGGTATATTGTGAACCCCTAGCTGTCAGAATCTCCATCCTTGAAATTTCTCAGTGGTACTGGGGTGGGAGCTAGGATGGTGACATTGAAACTCCACTACATCCCCTCACTATGAATGGGATAAAGGCAGTGGTTTGTGTCAAAACCGGTTTAGGATTACTTAGATTGCCCTCCTGAAGAAAAGAGTCCAGGTAAATAGTATTATCAATAAAGGGCAGGCTGGTGCTAACATAAAATCCAGTATTGTAATCCTAGCACTTTAGGAGGCCGAGGTGGGTGGATCACGAGGTCAAGAGAGACCATCCTGGCCAACATGGTGAAACCCCATCTCTACTGAAAATACAAAAATTAGCAGGGCGCGGTGGTGTAAGCCAAAGGCTGAGGCAGGAGAATCACTTGAACTCGGGAGGCAGAGGTTGCAGTGAGCCAAGATCACACCACTGCACTCCAGCCTGGCGACAAGAGTGAGACTCCATCTCAAAAAAAAAAAAAAAAAATTGCAATATTGCCCAAGGATAGGTATTTTATAGATGGGCAACTGGCTGAAAGGTTAATTTTCTAGGGCTAGTGGAACTGGTTCCCAACACCAACCTCTTAATCGGACCTAGGCCTCTGCTACACTGCCCCAAAAGCATTTGGGCAGTCCCTGAGCAGAATACTGGTCTCAGGCCAAGCCCAATACAGCCATTAAAGATGACCTGCAGTGCTGTGTACCCTGAGGCCATAGGGTTAAATAGTAGTTAGCAACTAGGGCTAGTCTTCCCTTTCCTCAAAGGCTGTCATGTCACTTCTGTGGATCACCTAGTCTGTATCTCTTTCTCAGGAGCTGTTCCTGAATGTTAAAAAGATAGACTTCAACTAATGTCTACTCTGATGTCCATAGTTTGTTGTTTACCAATTACAATTCTGTAACTTTTTAACCCTAACCCTATTGCAACCTTGTGATTAGCATTTAATACACTAAGCATACCTACCTAGGTTTGTATTGCTGGTAAAACCTTTTATATATATATATGTTTTATTATATATATATAAATTATATATAATAATTATATATAATATATTTTATATATATTATTAATGATGCTTTTATAGCTGCTTTTATATATGTATACATATATATAAAATATATTTATATATATGTATATATATTTATATATATGTATACATATATATAAAATATATATTTTACATATAAGTATTTTTTTGAGACAGTTTCATTCTTGTCTCCCAGGCTGGAGTGCAATGGTGTGATCTCAGCTCACTGCAACCTCCGCCTCCCGGGCTCAAGCGATTCTCCTGTCTCACCCTCCCAATTAGCTGGGACTACAGGCATGTGCCACCATGCCCGGCTAATTTTGTGTTTTTAGTAGAGGTGGAGTTTCTCCATGTTGGTCAGGCTGGTCTTGAACTCCTGACCTCAGGTGATCCACTGCCTCGTCCTCCCAAAGTGCTGGGATTGCAGGCGTGAGCCACCAAGCCTGGCCCAAAGCTTTTTATGTTAATATAGTAGAGGTTTTTGCATTGGGCAAAACTTACCTGTCTACTACAGTTTGTAAACCGGTCACTGAAAGTCACTCCCAAGAGCTCTGAGAGGCAATACAGCAAGGTTTAGGGCACATAAGAATTACTTGTATTAGTTTCTTCACCTACCAAAGTAGAAGAAAAACAGATATATACTGCAGAAGATATTTTGGAGGTATAAAATAGCTAAGGTTTTACTTAACTATTCTGAAAGTAACTGACAGGTAATAAAAATGTGGGTTTTATTAGTCAACTATAGTCACAATACAATCATCATAGATTTCCCCTTCTGTATTCATCCCACCAAACACCAAACAGAGCAGTGTATCAGTCTGGCTTTCCTCATGTGAGTCTCCACTGTGGCTCATTACTTTGTCAGCTGAATCCCCTTTCTCAGCTTCATGGTTCAGAGTGAGAGAGTTGGAATCTTCTTTCTCAGAAGCACACGTCACTGGCCATGGAATGATACACATGGAATGGTCCAATCGTCCAGGGGGTAGAAAAGAATCAAATTTAAGCAAGGTCCAATGCTGCTTTTCTATGTTGGGGAGGGAAAAGGCTTCATGTTAAGAAATTTCCAGATAGTGAAAGCCAAAATCTGAATAAAAAGTAAAGAATTTTCTAGAAATGCTCAGTGATTTACTATAGCAGCTGAGTCCTAACAAACAGGAAGTGAAAGAAAAAAAAAAAAAAAACTCATGGCAGCATTGCTCCTTTAATGATGTCACCCATTTTTGTTTTTTTGGATTTAGATATAGAAGAACCAAATTGGAAAACCGAAGCACTGCATCACTTTTTTTTCTCTCTCTCTCTCTTTTTTTTTTTTTTGAGACTGAGTCTCGCTCTATTGCCCAGGCTGGAGTGTAGTGGTTTGATCTCAGCTCACTACAACCTCCGCCTCCCTGGTTCAAGCAATTCTCCTGCCTCAGCCTCCCAAGTAGCTGGGACTACAGGCATGTGCCACCATGCCTGGCTAATTTTTTGTATTTTAGTAGAGACGGGGTTTCACCATGTTGGTCAGGATGGTCTCGATCTCCTGACCTCATGATCTGCCTGCTTTGGCCTCCCAAAGTGCTGGGATTACAGGCGTGAGCCACTGTGCCCAGCCACTGCATCACTTTTCGAAGGATGTTTAGATTTGTTTAAAGATCCCCATGGACACCTGCTCACCTGTGTGATACTGGTACATTGTATCCAGTGCTCCTGCAGGAGTCATTCCACCAAAGATGTACAGGTGATTTCCCACAGCCACAGCTGAGTGGGCAGCACAGCCTGCTGGAGCTGCCCCAGTGGGACTTAGCTTCTGCCATTTCATGTTACCTGCCAAGAGAAAGAAAGAGCTTTGGCACAACATGGGCTAAGATATGCTTTCAAACTTACCTATCTACTGCAGTTTGCAAACCAATCACTGAAAGTAATTAATTCACCAAGAGCTCTGAGAGGTTTAGTGCACACAAGAATTATTTGGGGAACTCTGACATGATTGGGTAGTCCAGGGAGGAAGGGAGGGAGGAGCTCAGTGATTCCCAGAATCTCAGGCGATTCAGATGCAGGCGGTCTTTGGATCACACAGAAATGTGATACAACCTTTATAATAACAGTCACCTTCAACTATTCACTATTTTTTTTTTTTCTTTTTTTCTTTTTTTTTTTTGAGACGGAGTCTCGCTCTGTCGCCCAGGCTGGAGTGCAGTGGCCGGATCTCAGCTCACTGCAAGCTCCGCCTCCCAGGTTCACGCCATTCTCCTGCCTCAGCCTCCCGAGTAGCTGGGACTACAGGCGCCCGCCACCTCGCCCGGCTAGTTTTTTGTATTTTTTAGTAGAGATGGGGTTTCACTGTGTTAGCCAGGATGGTCTCGATCTCCTGACCTCGTGATCCACCCGTCTCAACCTCCCAAAGTGCTGCGACTACAGGCTTGAGCCACCGCGCCCGGCAACTATTCACTATTAACTGCCTCGAATTAGGTCAGTTTCTGTGTGTGTGTTTTAAATACAGTTCCTGGGCCAGGCGCAGTGGCTTACGCCTGTAATCCCAGCACTTTGGGAGGCCAAGGCAGGCGGATCACCTGAGGTCAGGAGTTCCAGACCAGCCTGACCAACATAGAGAAATCCTGTCTCTACTAAAAATACAAAATTAGTAGGGCATGGGGGCGAGTGCCTGTAATCCCAGCTACTCAGAGGCTGAGGCAGGAGAATCGCTTGAACCAGGGAGGCGGAGGTTGCAGTGAGCCGAGATCATGCCATTGCATTCTAGCCTCGGCAACAAGAGCGAAACTCAGTCTCAAAAAAAAAAGAAAGAAAGAAAATACAGTTCCTTAGCAATTTTGTAAGTGCTGGCTAAACAACAAATTTTGCTCACTTAATTTTCATAACAGCCCTGTGAAATTGCTATTACTTCTGCCTATCCCCTTTCTTCTTCTTTTATTTCCCCCCCCCACTCTGTTGCCCAGGCTAGAGTGCAGTGGCTCAATCTTGGCTCACTGCAACCTCCACCTCCCTGGTTCAAGCAATTCTCTGCCTCAGCCACCCGAGTAGCTAGGATTACAGGCACCCACTACCATGCCCGGCTAATTTTTTGTATTTTTAGTAGAGATGGCGTTACCATCTTGACCAGGCTGGTCTTGAACTCCTGACCTCGTGATCCACCCACTTTGGCCTCCCAAAGTGCTGGGATTACAGGCGGGAGCCACGGCCTGGCGCCTGGTCTCCCCTTTCTTCTTACAAATGAGCAAACAAGAATAGACAGGGAGAGACTTGTCCAAGACCCTATAGCCTATAAGTGGCAGAGCTAGACTGCACTCAGGTCTGGCTCCAAAGCTTGTGTCTCCGAAGTCTCTGCACTGTAACATGCTGCCTCAGCACCTACTTCCAACCTATTTTTGCAGGGAAACTTGCATCTTTTCAAACAAGCATTTTTTTTTTTTTTTTCTTTTGAGACAGTGTCTCGCACTATTACCCAGGCTGGAGTTCAGTGGCACGATCTCAGCTCACTGCAACCTCCGCCTCCCGGGTTCAAGCGATTCTCCTGCCTCAGCCTCTAGAGTAGCTGGGATTACCGGCACACACCACCGCACCCGGCTAATTTTTGCATTTTTGGTAGAGACGGGGTTTTATCATGTTGGCCAGGCTAGTCTCGAACTCCTGACATCAGGTGATCTGTCCACCTCGGCCTCCCAAAGTGCTAGGATTACAGGGGTGAGTCACCACACCCAGCCCAAACAAGCATTTAAATAAGGCAAGCTATCACTGGATTTTAGATTTAAAGAACTACTTGGGTAGGCAGGAAAAACAGTCAACAAGTAGTTCCTAACAACAGAAAAAGGCTTTCTTTTTAAAAATAAGCATTAAAACCCCATCTGACTCCCTGCAAGGAATGGTTTTGTGTAGATAGTTTCCACCTGTCAACGCAAGGCAGGGGCCCAGCATCCTCAGAGTAGGACAGGAGAATTACCCGGTGTGGCCAAAATTCTAGCCAATGTAGGAATACTAAGCCAGTGTCCCCTGGCCTCAGCTGTCATGGAGCCAGAGAATTCAAGGCTTGGGAAGGTAGCCCGATATACTACACAGGACTTCCCATGCCTTCTGCCCATTGTTCCAGTTCTTTTAGTCTGGAGCAACGCAGAACATGTTCATTTCTTCATCCATCCACTCAATAACAGATATGGCCCGGGAGCAGTAGCTCACGGCTGTAATCTCAGCACTTTGGGAGGCCAAGGTGGGTGGATCCCTTGAGTCCTGGAGTTGGAGACCAGCCTGGGCAATATGGTGAAACCTCGTCTCTACAGAAAATACAAAAATTATCTAGGTGTGGTAGCACGTGCCTGTTGTCCCGGCTATCGGGAGGCTGAGGCAGGAAAATCACTTGACCTGAGAGGCAGAGGTTGCCGTGAGCTAAGATCACATCAGTGCATTCCAGCCTGGGCAACCAAGTGAGACACTATCTCAAAAAAAAGAAAGTACCTGTCACCCACTATCTGCCAGACATTGTGCTAAGTGCTAGAAATGTACTGGAGAACAAAATAGACAAGTTCCCTACCATAATGGACCTCACAGCTTGCAGGAATTGCCCAGAATGAGTCCAGGGTCTCCCCACAGTATATCAGCCCTTCAGATACTTAAAGATATTTCTCATGTTCTCTTTAACCTTCGTCTTCCCACTGTTTTCAATCATTTAGCATGACAAGCATAAAATTCTGGTTATCTACGTCCATGTTATCCAGGTCCTTCATGGGTTAATGGCTAACACCTGAAAGAAATCCAATAGACCAACACAAAGCATAATGGGTTGTAATGAAAGGACAACACTGTTGGAAGGATAAGAGATGATAAATGGCTGGGTCCATAGTAAGCGCTATGATTTTTTATTATTAGTATTTTGTCCAGAGGTAACAGAATTTGATGAAGATTCTGCCAGCTGGTCAAGTTACCTACACATAAGAGCAAGGCTATATTTCCTTCTTCTTTTTTCTTTCTTTTTTTTTTTTTTTTGAGACGGAGTTCCCTCTGTTGCCTAGGCTGGAGTGCAGGGGCATGATCTCAGCTCACAGCAACCTCTGCCTCCCGGGTTCTAGCGATTATCCTGCCTCAGCCTCCCAAGTAGCCAGGACTACAGTGCCTGTCACCACACTTGGCTGATTTTTTTTTCTTTTTTTTCTTTTTGAGACAGAGTCTTGCTGTGTCGCCCAGGATGAAGTGCAGTGGCATGATCTCGGATCACTGCAACCTGTGCCTCCTGGGCTCAAGCGATTCTCCTGCCTCAGCCTCCAGAGTAGCTGGGATTACAGGCACCCGCCACCACGCCCGGCTAATTTTTATATTTTTAGTAGAGATAGGATTTCACCATGGTGGCCAGGTTGGTCTTGAACTCCTGACCTCATATGATCCACCTGCCTCGGCCACCCAATGTGCTGGGATTACAGGCGTGAGCCACTGTGCCCGGCTCTTTTTTTTTTTTTTTTTTGAGACGGAGTCTCACTTTGTCACCCAGGCTGGAGTGCAATGGCGTGGTCTCGGCCCACCTCAGGCTCCCGAGTAGCTGGGACTAGAGGCACGTGCCACCACACTTGGCTAATTTTTTACTTTTTTATTTTTATTTTATTTTATTTTATTTTTTTGAGGCGGAGTCTTGCTCTGTCGCCCGGACTGGAGTGCAGTGGCCAGATCTCAGCTCACTGCAAGCTCCGCCTCCCGGGTTTACGCCTTTCTCCTGCCTCAGCCTCCCGAGTAGCTGAGACTACAGGCGCCCACCACCTCGCCCAGCTAGTTTTTGTATTTTTAGTAGAGACGGGGTTTCACGGTGTTAGCCAGGATGGTCTCAATCTCCTGACCTCGTGATCCGCCCGTCTCGGCCTCCCAAAGTGCTGGGATTACAGGCTTGAGCCACCGCACCCGGCCTAATTTTTTAAATTTTTAGTAGAGATGGGGTTTCACTGTGTTGGCCAGGTTGGTCTCAAACTCCTTACCTTGTGATTCCCCCGGCCTCAGCCTCCCAAAGTGCTGGGATTACAGGTGTGAGTCACTGTGCCTGGCTATTTTTTTTTTTTTTTTTGAAGTGTAGTCTTGCTCTGTGGCCCAGGCTGGAGTGCAGTGGTGTGATCTTGGCTCACCACAACCTCTACCTCCTGGGTTCAAGCGATTCTCCTGACTCAGGCATCAACGTAGCTGGGATTACAGGCACGTGTGCCAGGACAACAGGCTAATTTTTGTATTTTTGGTAGACACGGGGTTTCACCATGTTGCCCAGGCTGGTCTCAGACTCCTGACCTCAGGTGATATGCCTGCCTCAGCCTCCCAAGGTGCTAAGATTACAGGTATGAGCCATCGCGCCTGGCTGAGCAAGGTTATATATTCTTTCAAAGCACATTTTAAAAAATCACTTGAGCACAGAAGTTTGAGACCAGCCTGGACAACATGGTGAGACCCCATCTCTATCAAAATAAAATTTTATATTAGCCAAGCATGGTGGCACACACCTGTAACTCCAGCTACTGGGGAGGATGGGGTAGGAGGATCACTTGAGCCCTGGAGGCCAAGGCTACTGAGATCATGCCATTGCACTCCAGCCTGAGTGACAGAGAGAGACTTTGTCTAAAAAAAAAAAAAATTAAAATAACAATTTTAAACAGACAAGCCCCCATGCCCTGCTTACTTATATCAATGCAGTGGAGATCATCATAGAACTTGTCGCCTGCCAAGCCTCCATGGATGAAGAGCTTTGTCCCTGCTGCCACTATCACATGACCATGCCGGGGAGATGGAGGATTTCCAAGTGTCTCTGGCTGTGACCAGGTCAGAGTCTCTAGAAAAGTAAATTCAATAATATCAAATGGTAAAACTATTAAACAAGAACACGAGAAATAGTCCCAAGCCTCTGTATCATGCAGCTGTCCCATGCAGGAAGCAACCTTGGGGTCATTCTCTCCAACTCCCCAAGCCAATCCAGGCATCCCTCCTTTTACATCCTATAGGCTGGTGCAGTGGCTCTCAGTTGTAATCCCAGCACTTTGGGAGGCTGAGAGAGGTAGATCACCAGAGGTCAGGAGTTCAAGGCCAGCCTGGCCAACATGGTGAAACACTGTCTGTACTAAAAATACCAAAAAAAAAAAAAAAAAAAAAATTAGCCGGGTGTGGTGGCAGGTGCCTAATACTCCCAGCTACTTGGGAGGCTAAGGCAGGAGAACTGCTTGAACCTGAGAGGTGGAGGTTGAAGTGATCATGCCATTGCATTCCAGCCTGGGTGACAGAGCAAGACTCTGTCTTAAAAAAAAAAAAAAAGGTCCCATAGAGCCTCTGCGTGCATGCTTCTGGGGCTGGAGAGCCCACTACCAAACATGCCTGCCCCTTCTACTCAGCACCCGGAAGCCATTTCTTGTTATGAAATAAAAATGATCTCCTCTTAACTTCAAACTAAAACTACCACAAAGTCAAAATGAATGAGTCTGTTTCTGTGCCAGGCCTTCAGAGTCATCTTCTTGTTACTCATTTATTTATTTATTTAATGTATTTTTTTTTTTTGAGACAAAGTTTTGGTCTTATTGCCCAGGCTGGAGTGCAATGGCACGATCTCAGCTCACTGCAACCTCTGTCTCCCGGGTTCAAGCGATTCTCCTGCCTCAGCCTCCTGAGTAGCTGGGATTACAGGTGCCCACCACCATGCCCGGCTAACTTTTTGTATTTTTTTTTAGTAGAGACAGGGTTTAACCGCGTTAGCCAGGATGGTCTCAATCTCCTGACCTCGTGATCTGCCCGCCTCAATCTCCCAAAGTGCTGGGGTTACAGGCGTAAGCCACCGTGCCTGGCCCTTAATTTTTGTATTTTTAGTAGAGACGGGGTTTCAACATATTGGCCAGCCTGGTCTCAAACTCCTGACCTTAGATGATCCACCTGCCTTGGCCTCTCAAAGTGTTGGGATTATAGGCGTGAGCCATTGCGCCCATCCCAAATTTTTAAATATTTTTAGTAAAGCCAAGGTTTTGCCATGTTGGCCAGGTTAGTCTCGAACTCCTGACCACAAGAGATCCACCCCCCACCCCCCCCCCCCCCCCCCCGGGCCTCCCAAAGTGCTGGGATTACAGGCGTGAGCCACGGCATCCAGCCTTTTTTTTTTTTTTTTTGAGACGGAGTTTTGCTCTTGTTGCCTAGGCTGGAGTGCAATGGCATAATCTTGGCTCTCACTGCAACCTCTGCCTCCCAGGTTCAAGCAATTCTCCTGCCTCAGCCTTTCAAGTAGCTGGGATTACAAGTGCACACCACCATGCCTGGCTAATTTTTGTATTTTTAGTAGAGATGGGGGTTGACCATGTAGCCCAGGCTGGTCTTGAACTCCTGGGCTCAAGTGATCCACCCACCTCAGCCTCCCAAAGTGCTGGGATTGTAGGTGTGAGCCACTGCACCCAGCCTTATTATTATTTTTAGAGATGGGGTCTTGCTATGTTGTCCAGGCTGGATTGTAACTCCTAGGCTTAAGTGATCCTCCCACCTCAGCCTCCCAAGTAGCTGGGACTGCAGGCACACACCACTTCACTCTGCTAGACTCCTCTGTTTTCAAAACAATATCCTTAATTGATTTGCTAGAGGGCTTGGGAAAGGGACTCCTGATGTGGCAGTATAGGATAATGGTTAGAATATGGGATTTGGAGCTGAAACCAGGTTATCTCACTAAATAACTATGTGGCCTTTCACCACTTACTTATCTAAGCTCTAGTTTCTATAGCTGTAAAATAAGGATAAAGACAATACCGGCCAGGCGCGGTGGCTCATGCCTGTAATCCCAGCACTTTGGGAGGCCGAGGTGGGCAGATCACGAGGTCAGGAGATTGAGACCATCCTGACTAACACAGTAAAATCCCATCTCTACTAAAAATACAAAAAAATTAGCCCGGCGTAGTGGCATGTGCCTGTAGTCCCAGCTACTCGGGAGGCTGAGGCAGGAGAATTGCTTGAAACCAGGAGGTGGAGGTTGCAGTGAGCCAAGATTGCACCACTGCACTCCAGGCTGGGCAACAGAGCATGACTTTGTCTCAAAAAAAAAAAGACAATACCTACTTCTAAGAGCTGAGGTATGAATTAAATGAGATAATATACATAAAGCATGAAGGAAAAAAGTACATAATACATGAGAGTTATTAATTTGGTTATTATTATATTTTACTGCAGGCAACACTTTTTATCTTCAAAGTCGAACATATATAGAATTCTGGAAAATTAATCATTTCTATATACCAGAAAAGTCTTAAAGGAGTACAGCAAAACTTTTTTTTTTTTTTTGAGATGGCATGTTGCTCTGTCACCCAGGTTGGAGAGCAGTGGTGTGATCTTGGCTCACTGAAACATCTGCCTGCCGGTTCAAGCGATTTTCCTGCCTCAGCCTCCCAGGTAGCTGGGATTACAGGCGCCCGCCACCAAGACCGGATAATTTTTTGTATTTTCAGTAGAAATAGGGTTTCACCATGTTGTCCAGGCTAGTTTCGAACTCCTGACCTCAAGTGATCCACTTGCTTTGGCCTCCCAAAGTGGCCTCCCAAAGGATTACAGGCATGAGCTACCGTGCCTGGCCTGTAAAAACTCTTTGAAACAAAGGTCTGCCAAACAATTTATCTTTGAATTACTGTTTATGGTATGTCTGCTGGTTGTTCAAGGAGCCCCCGGTGTCCCAAGGAATTTAATTTAAAATTATCTGAAATGGTTTTTGCATAAATATGTTCCTTATAGTGTGTGTTTTTATATATATATATATATATATATTTTTTTTTTTTTTTAGAGTCAGGGTCTCGCTCTATTGCAAAGGCTGGAGTGCAGTGGTGCAATTATGGCTCACTCCATCCTCAAACTCCTGGGCTCAAGTGATCCTCCAGCCTCCTGAGCTGACAGGATTATAGGCATGAGTCAGCATGCCTGGCTTGTTCATTACAGTATTGTTTATAATAAAGAAGAATTGGAAATAGCCTAAGTGTCCATCAACAGGTTTAATTATTGGTACAGCCATGATGAAATATTATGCACTTTTATTTTTTTTGACATGGAGCCTTGTTCTGTCGCCCAGGCTAGAATGCAGTGGCATGATCGTGGCTCACTGCAACCTCCACCTCCCAGGTTCAAGGGATTCTCCTGCCTCAGCCTCCCTGGTAGCTGGGATTACAGGTGCTCGCCACCTCATCCAGCTAATTTTTTGTATTTTTAGCAGAGACAGGGTTTCACTATGTTGCCCAGGCTGGTCTCGAACCCCGACCTCAGGTAATCCACCCACCTCCACCTCCTGGGTTCAAGCAATTCTGCTGCCTCAGCCTCCTGAGTAGCTGGGATTATAGGCACCCGCTACCGTGCCCAGCTGATTTTTGTATTTTTAGTAGAGAAGGGGTTTCACCAGCTTGGCCAGGCTGGTCTCAAACTCCTGACCTCGTGATCCACCTGCCTCGGCCTCCCAAAGTGCTGGGGTTAGCACTTATTAAAAATGATGGTGAAGGCCAGGTGGTGTGGCTCAATGCCTTTAATTCCAGCACTTTGAGAGACCAAAGCTGAAGGATCAGTTGAGGCTAGGAGTTTGAGACCAGCCTTGGCAATGCAGTGAGACCCTGACTCTAATATTTATATTTATATAATAATAATAATTTCAAAATGTTGGTGAAGACTTTCTGATTGCATGGAACAATACTTAAGTGAAAAATTCAGGATACAAATGTAACATATAGAATTATCTCTGTTCTTTTTTTTTTTTGAGACAGAGTCTCGCTCCGTCACCCAGGCTGGAGTGCAGTGGCGCAATCTTGGTTCACTGCCATCTCCGCCTCCCGAGTTCAAGTGATTCTCTTGACTCAGCCTCCCGAGTAGCTGGGATTACGGGCACCCACCATTGCACCCAGACAGTTTTTCTATTTTTAGTAGAGACGGCGTTTTGCCATGATGGCTAGGCTGGTTTCGAACTCCTGATCTCAGGTGATCCTCCCGCCAGGGCGTCCCAAAGTGCTGGGATTACAGGCGTGAGCCACCGTGCCCGGCCTATCTTTTTAGTTTTATTTATTTATTTATTTATTTATTTATTTATTTATTGAGACAGAGTATTGCTCTGTTACCCAGGCTGAGTGCAGTGGCCCCATCTTGGCTCACTGAAACCTCCTCCTCCTGGGTTTAAGTGATTCTCCTGCCTCAGCCTCCTCAGTAACTGGGATTACAGGTGTGTGCCATCATGTCCGGATACTTTTTTTATTTTTAGTAGAGACAAGGTAGGTTGGCCAGGCTGTTCTCGAACTCCTGACCTTAAGTGATCCACTTGCCTCAGCCTCCCAAAGCTCTGGGATTACAGGTGTGAGCCACCGCACCAGGCCTCATTATCCCTTTTTAAATGCCAATTTTGCTGTGGGAAAAAGATACCAGGTAGGAGATATAACAAAGAAGTCTAGAAGTGAAACAGTCAGGCTTCCCTTTTTTAACTTCTGCTTCCTATATTAGGTAATTTGTAGACTGAGATGGCCCTGACCAGCCCCAAGGTGCCCACCAGTCCATACTTGCGTCAAACACGTGCAGCTTCGTGTCCTGCACAGGCTGGGCACCTCTCTCTCCGCCCCCAAAGACATATAGCTGGTTTCCAATGGCTGCCGATGATGTGTGGAAAGTTCTTGGGGATGGTGGGGGGCTGGTCACTTCTGGCGTGGTCCACATCCTGGTTTCTGGGCCAGAGAGAATGCAGGCACTTAAAATACCGAGGTTGAGGGGCTTCTGACCTTGACTCTGGGGCTGAGTGAAGTCAGTTTTCAAACTCCAATCCCAAGTGGGGACAGCATAGTTTTGGACAGGGATCTCATACTCAGAAACATCAAGGAAGAATGAAGATGATACTTAGGATTTGCCAAGACAGTCCAAAATCCCCAAGATTTAAAAGCCGTAAGTAAAAGAATGGGGTCAGGCTGGGTGCAGTGGCTTTTGCCTGTAAACCCTACACTTTGGGAGGCCAGGGCAGGTGGATCACTTGAGGTCAGGAGTTCGAGACCAGCCTGGCCAACATCGGGTGAAACCCCGTCTCTACTAAAAATCTAAAAAATTAGCCAGGCATGGTAGTGGGGACCTGTAATCCCAGCTCCACAGGAGGTTGAGGCAGGAGAATCGCTTGAACCCAGGAGGCGGAGGTTGCAGTGAGCTGAGATTGCACAACTGCACTCCAGCTGGGGTGACAGAGCAAGGCTTAATCTCAAAAAAAAAAAAAAAAAAAAGGTCAATTTGTTTTTGGAGGCCTTCAGATATCCTCTCTGAACCCTCTTCCACTTTGCTCACTATTGCTCCCCCTAATATCTGCTAAAATTCATTCCCACTAGATGCCAGAATCCAAGTATGCCAAATTTCCCAGAAAATGTGGCCAATAAAAGAACACAGGCAGGCCATGTGCAGTAGCTAATACCTGTAATCTCAGCAGTGTGGGAAGTCAAGGTAGAAGGATTTCTTGAGCCCAGGAGTTTGTGGCTAGACTGGGAAACAAAGCAATATCTTGTCTCTACAAAAAATCAGCCAGGTGCGGTGGCTCACGCTTGTAATCCCAGCACTTTGGGAGACCAAGGTGGGTGGATCACTTGAGGTTAGGAGTTTGAGACCAGCCTGGCCAACATGGTGAAATCCCATCTCTACTAAAAATTTAAAAAAAAAAAAAAAATTAGCCAGGTGTGGTGGTGGGGACCTGTAATCCCAGCTACTCAGGAGGCTGAGGCAGGAGAATTGCTTGAACCAGGAGGCAGAGGTTGCAGTGAGCTGAGATCATGCCACTGCACTCCAACCTGGTTGACAAAGTGAGACTTCATCTTAAAAAAATAATAATAAAATAAAATAAATTAAATGTTAAAAAATATTAGGCTGAGCACAGTGGTTGTAAGGCCTGTAACCCTAGCACTTTGGGAGGCCAAGGCAGGAGGATTGCTTGAGCCCAGGAGTTTGAGGCTGCAATGAACTATGATCGTGCCATTGCACTCTAGCCTGGGTAGAAGAGTAAGACCATATCTCGAAAAAAAAAAAAGAAAGAAATGAAAAAAAAGTAGACAATACTATTACATTTCAGTAGCAGTAATAATAGTCCCTACTAAACAGTAAATGCTAAATAAATATTAATTTCCCTATTTTACAGATAAGAAAATTGAAGCAAGGATGGATTAAGTCACTTTTTTAAAGTGACGTGGCTAGCCAGGCTCGTTGGCTCATGCCTGCAATCCCAACACTTTAGGAGGCTGGAGCAGGTGGATTGCTTGAGCCCAGGAGTCTGAGACCAGCCTGAGCAACATGGCAAAACCCTGTATCTACAAAAAAATACAAAAAAATTAGTCAGGTGTGGTGGTGTACGCCTATAGTCCCAGCTACCTGAGAGGCTGAGGTGGACGATTAACTGAGCCTGCAGCAGTTGAGGATGCAGTGAGCCAAGATCACACCAATGCAACTCTAGCCTGGGTGACAGAGTAAGACAAAGAAAGAGAGAGACAGACAGATAAAGTGACATGCCTAAGAAATGGCTTAGTTGGAATTTAAACTGGGTTTCAGTAACACCAAGATCTATGTAATTCCCACTCCTCTGACTTGAGAATAAAATTTCACCACATAGATAGATGTATAGAAACTTATTTCTTTTAAGGATGAAGCCTGGGTTTTATAGAAACAGATGCATTAATTGAGCACCCTCAATGGGCAGCATCATTGCCCTAAGCACCGCCATCCCTGGTGTCTTCACTCAAGCCTGGGAAGTGAGTGGAAGTATCTCTACTTTTAGATGAGGAAACTGAAGCTCTGCACATTTAAATCCTTTCCTGAAGGTTATAGCATATGTGCATAGCAGAGCAGGAGTTTGAACTCAGTTCTATGAGAGTCTCATACTTGCTCTACCATAACACAACAAGAAATTCTGTCTTTTGTAAAAGGTCTGCATCCAATATATAAAATGCCACAGGAAACATCTGTAATATGTGTGGGACTCAAACGTAGACCTGGAGACTGAAAAAGTCTCAGCCTACATGCAAAGCAAAATGTAGCTGTCTCTATAGCTACAGATCTTGGAGAGCTTTTGGACCTTAGAGGGAGCTAGAAACGTATACATGTCACCTCCAGGCCCAGAAGACCCTGGGGCCATATTGCTGCCAAGTCAAACACCAGCACAAAGAATCACAAAGGAGTCCTGAGCATTTGAGGGACTTGCCTTGGTAGCAACTAATACATATTTCATATTTCTTGGGCATGATGTCAAATTATATTTTCTAGGAGAGAAAAGGGATATGATAGAAAATCACCCTCTTTAATATAAAAATTAGCTTGGCGCCGGGCGCGGTGGCTCACGCCTGTAATCCCAGCACTTTGGGAGGCCGAGGCGGGCGGATCACAAGGTCAGGAGATCGAGACCACGGTGAAACCCCATCTCTACTAAAAATACAAAAAATTAGCTGGGCGCGGTGGCGGGCGCCTGTAGTCTCAGCTACTCAGGAGGCTGAGGCAGGAGAATGGCGTAAACCCGGGAGGCGGAGCTTGCAGTGAGCTGAGATCCGGCCACTGCACTCCAGCCTGGGCGACAGAGCCAGACTCCGTCTCAAAAAAAAAAAAAAAAAAAAATTAGCTTGGCATGGTGGCATGTGCCTGTAATCTCAGCTACTCGGGAGGCTGAGGCTGGAGAATCATTTGAATGCGAGAGGCAGAGGATGCAGTGAGCTGAGATTGCGTCACTGCACTCCAGCCTCGGCAACAGAGCGAGGCTCTGTCTTAAAAAAATAAAATAAAATAAAATAAAATAAAATCACTCTCTTTGACAGAAGCTTTCCAAATTCTCACTGTATTTTATTTCAATGGATACCATTGTTGAAAATCAAAAGGCCAGGGTTCCAGAACTGATTTCCCTTTGCCAAACCTTAACTACACCAACTACCACAATTATTGAGCATTAATTATGTGCCAGATACTGAGTTTATTTAAATCCTTGACAAATTAACAAGGTAGAAACTATTATTATCCAATGTGACAGAACACAGAGGCAGAGAGAGTAAGTCACTTGTCCAAGGTCATAGTTAGTGCCTAGCAAAGCAGAGACCCTCATCTGTGCCCTTAACCACCACATCATACTGCTACTCCTCCAAGGAAATTGGCTTCACAATTAGCCAAATGGTCTGCCAAGTGTCTACCTCTTTCTTCTTCTTTTTTTTTTTGAGACAGAGTCTCACTCTGTCACCCGTGCAGTGGCGCGATCTCGGCTTACTGCAACCTCCACCTCCCAGGTTCAAGCAATTCTCCTGCCTCAGCCTCCCAAGTAGCTGGGACTACAGGCACCTGCCACCACGCCCAGCTAATTTTTTTTTTTTTCTTTTTTTTTGTATTTTTAGTAGAGACGGGGTTTCAGTATGTTGGCCAGGCTGGTCTGGAACTCCTGACCTTGTGATCCGCCCTCCTCATCCTCCCAAAGTGTTGGGATTACAGGCATGAGCCACCATGCCCCGCCGTGTCTACTCTATTTCTGACAGTGTTCTGTACCCTGAATATTCAACAATAAACAAACTCTTCCCTTGGAAGCACTTATGTTCCATAGAGGGAGGGCAAGGAGGAGGAGGGACGACAGGAAACACTCAAACAAATAAATCAAATTAAAAGATAACATACTGTCTAAATGTGCTGAAGGAATTTAAATACTTGACACATAAGAAAATTTGGTCCTAGTTCCTAAACTCTGACCAACTATTGTACAAATAGATTTTTTTTTAATTTTTATTTTTTTATCGGGCAATACTCAACAAATGCATTAGGTGGGCAACACTCCAAATATATTGTTGATAGAGGGAACTGAGCAAGAGTTGGCTGACATGTGAAAAATGTCCAGGTCAAAAAATGCTTTTTTGACAGGGAGTCTCACTCATTGCTCAGGCTGTGGTACGATCTCGGCGCATTGCAACCTCTGCCTTCTGAGTTCAAGCGATCCTCCTGCCTCGCCCTCGTCAGTAGCTGGGACTACAGGCATGCACCACCATGCCTGGCTAATTTTTGTATTTTTAGTAGTGACGGGGTTTCACCATGTTGGCGAGGCTGCTCTCGAACTCCTGACTTCAGGTGATTTGCACACCTCAGCCTCCCAAAGTGCTGGGATTACAGGTGTGAGCCACTGCGCTGGCCCAAAATGCATATTTAAACTGTGTACAAGTTTTTTTGCCTATCAAATTAGCAATGTTTAAAACTGATAAATTCAGAGCTGGTCAGTAATGAAAGAAACATTGTTAAACACAGTTGGAGAGAGGATAAACTGGAAAAATCTTTCTGGAGAGCAATTTGGTAGTGTGTATCAAAACCTTGAAAAGGTTCACAATATTTTACCTAGTCTTTTTATTTCTTAGTAGGAACCCTAAGAAAATAATTTGAAATACAGTCTATGACTTCTGAATGAAGATGTTCACTGCTTTGTTAATTATAATGGTAAAAACCTGAAAGGAACTAAATGTTCATAAATGGAGGAATTACAGTGTTATGGAGTATTTTATATATAATGGAGCATGATATAGCTATTAAAAATGATGTTGGCCAGGTGCAGTGGCTCATGTCTGTAATCCCAACACTTTGAGAGGCTGAGGCAGGCAAATTGCTTGAGCCCAGGAGTTTGAGACCAGCATGGGCAACATGGCAAAACCCTGTCTCTACAAAAAATACAAACAAATTAGCTAGGCATGGTGGCAAGCGCCTGTAGTCCCAGCTACCTGGGAGGCTGAGCTAGGAGGATCACCTGAGCCTGGGTGGTTGAGGTTGCAGTGAGCTGTGATCAAACCACTGCATCCCAGCCTAGGCAACAGAGTGAGACCCTGCCTTGGAAAAAAAAAAAAAAAGTTAACAACAACAAAAAAACACAAAACAAAACAAACAAATGATATGATATTAACAAAGCACCGTTATTAATAACCAATCAATTATTTTTGCTAAAGCCAAAAAAAATCACCTATTTCTCCTGGCATTATGAAATTAAAAGGAAAAAGTTATGAATGTATAAATATAGTATGATCTCAGGCTTGTGAAAACAGAGAAAAGACAGGAAGAAGACAGAAAGTTGGGTTGGGCTCATTGGCTCACACCTGTAATTCCAGCACTTTGGGAGGCCGAGGTGGACAGATCACCTGAGATCAAGAATTTGAGACCAGCCTGGCTAACATGGAGAATCCCCATCTCTGCTAAAAATATAAAATTAGCCAGGCATGGTGGCGCATGCCTGTAATCCCAGCTACATGGGAGGCTGAGGCAGGAGAATCGCCTAAACCCAGGAGGCGGAGGTTGCAGTGAGCTGAGATCGCACTCTGGCCTGGGCAACAAGAGTGAAACTCTGTCTCAAAAAAAAAAAAAAGACAGAAAGTTGTTAATAGCCTTAATACAATAGGATTGTGGATGACTTTTCCCACTTATTTGTATTTTTCAAGTATTTTACAATGAACATAAATAATATTTGTGAAGAGAAAAACAAAAACAAACAAAAGGCAAAATGACACGTCCACTTCCGCACAGGTGGTTTAGCCACCTCCTCTCAGTGGTGATGTTCCCAAACTGCTTCCTCTGTGATAAAACAGCCAGTGATGGAAACAGGAAGGTATGAAAAACAAAAACAGGCCGGGCGCGATGGTTCAAGCCTGTAATCCCAGCACTTTGGGAGGCCGAGACGGGCGAATCACGAGGTCCGGAGATCGAGACCATCCTGGCTAACTCGGTGAAACCCCGTCTCTACTAAAAAAAAAAAATACAAAAAACTAGCCGGGCAAGGTGGTGGGCGCCTGTAGTCCCAGCTACTCGGGAGGCTGAGGCAGGAAAATGGCATAAACCCAGGAGGTGGAGCTTGCAGTGAGCTGAGATCCGGCCACTGCACTCCAGCCTGGGCGACAGAGCAAGACTCCGTCTCAAAAAAAAAAAAAAGAAAAAGAAAAAGAAAAACAAACAAACAAACAAAACGTCTTGTCAGTGAGACAAGTTAGGAACTTTGTACTTTTGGCTAAAAGAAACATACTAGGAGGATCCAGGTTAGTGTTTCTTCAGTTTGGCACTACTGACATTTTAGACCAGATAATTCTTCCCTGTGGTGGCTGTCTTAGGCAGGACAGGATATATATACAGCAATATCTGGCCTCTAACCCTAGAAGCCAGTAGCCCACCCTACCCCCAGTTGTGATAACCCAAAATGTTTTCAGATATGGCCAAACATCCCCCAGGGAGGACCTTTGGAGGACCTTACTGGAGGACCACTCATCTAGGTGACTTGGGTTCTAAGCCTGGCTCAGTCACTGACTCTCTTGCGACTTTATTTTTTTAAATTTTTCTTTCCTTTTTCTTTTGAGACAGAGTCTCACTCTGTCACCCAGGCTGGAGTGCAGTGGCACGATCCCAGCTCACTGCAATCTCCGCCTCCCGGGTTCAAGCGATTCTCCTGCCTCAGCCTCCTGAGTAGCTGGGATTAGAGATGCCCACCACCATGCCCAGCTAATTTTTGTATTTTTAGTAGAGATGGGGTTTCATCATATTGGCCAGGCCGATCTCAAACTCCTGACCTCAAGTGATCCGCCTGCCTTGGCCTCCCAAAGTGCTGGGATTACAGGCCTGAGCTACCATGCCAGGCCTCTTGTGACTTTAGGAAAGTCACTTTCCCCTTGATAAACCTGAGTTGCCCATTTGGCATAGCTGTTCTCTGAAGTCCCTTCCAGCTTTGACATTTAACAAGTTAAAAATTGTACGTGTTACCAACAATTGTTTTTATTCTGTTGTTTTCAGATTATGCTACAAGTTAAAATTCCTATTTTCTATGATGTCAGCAAAGTTAAATGGTAATCAGTATAATCCAAATGTACTGGAATTATAATTGGATATATATATATATACACACACACACACATAAACATTTATTTGTATGTACATAAATAAAATAAGCTTTGGCTACTTACCAGGATTCAGGACTTGTAGACAATTTCGATTTCCTGATTGGTTGGCACCTCCAAATACCCAGATATGGTCAGATGTGCAGGAAGGAATGAAGCTAGCATGTTCATAGCGGGGCAAGAGGCCCTTGCAGGTAACTAAGTCCCACTGGTGTTTTCCTGGAAAACATTTCACCCAGTTCCTAGATTGGGGCTGCCAACTGTTATACTGGTTGGCACACTTGGGGAGGGTTGTGAGAAGAGGGCCATAAACATAAATGAAAGCCACTGAATCACTTAAAGGGCATGTTGTCAACCTCCAGAAAGTTCTACAATAGATACTTAGGGGGCTGTCTGTCTAGTCCATAGACCCTGTTCTATGGAAACTGTCCCCACTTTGTCAACCACAAGGGTAGATCCCAGATGATATGTTTGTACTACACTTTGACTTTGTAGCTTTAGCTGATTGGGTTGAAGGTAGCCAATGAAACCAGAATGAGCCAACCAGATCAAGTGCTTCCACTTTCTCATGATCCTGGGCACTACTTCCTGTCCTTGAATTCTTTGAAACATGCCTGTATCGGCCAGGCACAGTGGCTCACACCTTTAATCCCAGCACTTTGGGAGGCCCAGGTGGGTGGATCACGAGGTCAGGAGATCGAGACCATCCTGGCCAATATGGTGAAACCTCGTCTCTACTAAAATACAAAAAAAATTAGCCGAGTGTAGTGGCATGTGCCTGTAGTCCCAGCTACTTGGGAGGCTGAGGCAGGGGAATCGCTTGAACCCAGGGTTATTTTACTTGGTTAACCAAGCAGAGGTTGCCGCAAACTGAGATTGTGCCACTGTACTCCAGTCTGGGAAGACAGCAAGACTCCATCTCAAAAAAAAAAGAAAAAGAAAGAAACACGCCTGTATCTGACTAAATAAATTCCTCCTTTTTCCTCTGGTTTAAGTGGGATTCTGTTACTTGCAAATAAATGATGGCTGGCTAAAACAAGTTCACAGAATAATAATACCTAACCTTGGCCAGGAGCGGTGGCTCACGCCTGTAATCCCAGCACTTTGGGAGGCCGAGGCAGACGGATCACGAGGTCAGGAGATCAAGACCATCCTGGCTAACACGGTGAAATCCCGTCTCTACTAAAAATTAGCCGGGCATGGTGGCGGGCGCCTGTAGTCCCAGCTACTCGGGAGGCTGAGGCAGGAGAATGGCGTGCACCTGGGAGGCGGAGCTTGCAGTGAGCCGAGATCTCACTGCACTCCAGCCTGGGTGACACAGTGAGACTCTGTCCCAAAAAACAAATAAACAAACAAACAAAGAAAGCCTAACCTTTATTATTAATAGTAGTTATTTTACTTGGTTAAGCAATTATACAAGACCTTTACAGGCATTATCTTGTTAGATCTGAAGCAAGTTATTATCCCTACTTTATAGGGCACTGAGGTCCAGATGGTGGAGATGGTGTAGCCAGGGTCACCAAGCTATTAATAGGTTGCAGTAAAGACGTAACTGAACTAATTTAATGTAATTGAGGGCTAGAAGTGATTTAATTTACCTTTGAATTTTTTTTTTTCTGAGATGGAGTCTTGCTCTGGAGCAAGGAGCACACTGGCTTAATGTCAGCTCACTGCAACCTCCACCTCCCAGGCTCAAGCGATTCTCCTGCCTCAGCCTCCCGAGTAACTGGGATTACAGGCGTGCGCCACCATGCCTGGCTAATTTTTGTATTTTTAGTAGAGATGGGTTTCACCATGTTGGCCAGGCTGGCCTCGAACTCCTGACCTCAAGTGATCCGCCTGCCTCGGCCTGCTAAAGTGCTGGGGGATTACACTTCGTCCAGCCTACCTTTGATTTTTTTTAGTGCAGGGAGTAGAAATTCAAATGCCTAGGCAGGAGTAACAAAGACTGTGGCAAACTGGAGAATAACAGCCCTCTTGATAGGTGGCAGCTCAGTTCCATTTAATTGTTGCCATGTAGACGAGCAGGCCTAACGACATTAGATTTTCCAACATTATCAAGAGAAGCCAAACCATTTAAATGTCTATATAGATTTCTGCATGATTGGTTGGTAAACAATTTAAGATTAGGCTGGGCGTGGTGGCTTATGCATGTAATCCTAGCACTTACTGAGGCCGAGGTGGGTGGATCACTTGAGGTCAGGAGTTCAAGACCAGACTGGCCATGGTGAAACCTCATCTCTACTAAAAATACAAAAATTAGCAGGACACGGTGGCGCGCACCTGTAGTCCCAGCTACTTGGGAGTATGAGGCAGGAGAATCACTTTTTTTTTTTTTTTTGAGACAGAGTCTCGCCCTGTCCCCCTAGCTGGAGTGCAGTGGCACGATCTCAGCTCACTGGAAGCTCCGCCTCCCGGGTTCCCGCCATTCTCCTGCCTCAGCCTCCTGAGTAGCTGGGACTACAGGCGCCCGCCACCGCGCCCGGCTAATTTTTTGTATTTTTAGCAGAGACGGGGTTTCACCGTGGTCTCGATCTCCTGACCTTGTGATCCGCCCGCCTCGGCCTCCCAAAGTGCTGGGATTACAGGCTTGAGCCACCGCTCCCGGCCCTTTTTTTTGAGACGGAGTATCGCTCTGTCACCCAGGCTGGAGCGCAGTGGCTCGATCTCAGCTCACTGCAACCTCCGCCTCCCGGGTTCATGCCATTCTCCTGTCTCAGCCTCCTGAGTAGCTGGGACTACAGATGCCCGCCACCAAGCCTGGCTAATTTTTTTTGTATTTTTAGTAGAGATGGGATTTCACCGTGTTAGCCAGGATGGTCTCGATCTCCTGACCTCATGATCTGCCCACCTCGGCCTCCCAAAGTGCTGGGATTACAGGCGTGAGCCTCGGTGCCTGGCCCAGGAGAATCACTTTAACCCAGGAGGCGGAGGTTGCAGTGAGCCACGATCATGCCACTGCACTCCAGCCTGGATGACAGTTTGAGACTCCATTTCAAAAAAAAAACTTAAGATTAAAACAATATGGAAATGTTACGTAGACCTAACAAAATACGTAAGTGTGGGCCACCATTGTTCAACTTCTGCCCTTGTGTAGAGCAAAGAATAATTGTTTCTTTATTTTTTTTTTATCTTTTTGAGACAGAGTCTTGCTCTGTCACCAGACTGTAGTGCAGTGGCGTAATCTTGGCTCACTGCAACCTCTGCCTCCCAGATGCAAGCGATTCTCCTGCCTCAGCTAGGACTATGGGGACAAGCCATCACGCCCAGCTAATTTTTTTGTATTTTTAGTAGAGACAGGGTTTCACCATGTTGGCCAGGATGGTCTCCATCTCCTCACCTCATGATCTGCCTGCCTTGGCCTCCCAAAGTGCTGGGATTACAGGCATGAGCCACTGCACCCAGCTAATAATCGTTTCTTATTAGCAGGTTCATTCATTCATTCATTCATTCATTCAAATACTTACAGAGCACCCACTCTGTTCTAAGCCCTGTGGTAGTATCTGGGATACAATGATGAGGAAAACATGCTACCTGTTTCTAAGGAGCTTATGTTCTTGTGGGGCAGATGGACAGGAAACAATCACATGTGATAGGGCTGTGAAGGCAGGCAGGATAGAAGAGCACATGAGACTATGGACATAGAGTCATGTAGTGCCTGAAGGAGTCCAGAGGTAACGGGAAAGGTTCCTGGCAGAAGAGACATTTAATCTGAAATCTGAAAGATACAGAGTAGCCAGATGATAAGAAAAGGGAAAAACATTCCTAGCAGAGGGATCTGTGTGTGCAAAGGCATGGAGGCCAGAGAGCTCAAGCTGTGTTCAAGGAACTGAAGGACATCCAGTGCAGCAAATGTGGGTTGGAGAGAGCCAAGAAATGAGGATGGGGCCGGGCACGGTGGCTTAAGCCTGTAATCCCAGAACTTTGGGAGGCCAACGCAGGCAGATCACTTGAGGTCAGAAGTTCGAGACCAGCCTGACCAACATGGTGAAACCCCATCTCTACTAAAAATACAAAAATTAGCCAGGCTGGTGGCACGCACCTGTAATCGCAGCTTAGTGGGAGGCTAAGGCAGGAGAATTGCTTGAACCTGCGAGACAGAGGTTGCAGTGAGCCAAGATTATGCCACTGCACTCCAGTCTGGGTGACAGAGTGACATGCTGCCGCAAAAAAAAAAAAAAAAAAAAAACAAGGCCAGTGTGGTGGCTCACGCCCGTAATACCAGCACTTTGTGAGGCCGAGGTGGGAGGATCACAAGGTCAGGATTTGAAGACCAGCCTGATTAACATGGTGAAACCCCATCTCTACTAAAAATACAAAAATTAGCCGGGTGTGGTGGCATGCACCTGTAATCCCAGCTATTCAGGAGGCTGAGGCAGGAAAATCGCTTGAACCCAGGGGGCAGAGGTTGCAGTGAGTTGAGTTAATGGCACCACTGCACTCCAGCCTGGGCCATAGAGCAAAACTAGATCTCAAAAAAAAAAAAAAAAAAAAAGTGAGGTTGAGAAAGGTCTGAAATAGGGAGTGACATGGTCAGATTTGTATTTTAGATGATATTTGCTGGCTAGGTATAGAAAATACACTGTATAGTGGGTAAACTTGGAAGCAGGGAGACCGGTGAGGAGGCTATTGTAAGTCTAGTTGAGAGACAACAGTGGCTTGGACTACAGTAGTAGTAGTGGAAATGGACAGACATGGATAAAGAAAAGAGATATGTGGGTTAGAGAGCCAAGAAATGAGGTTGGGGCCAGGCGCGGTGGCTCATGTCTGTAATCCCAGCATTTTGGGAGGCTGAGGAGGGCAAATCACGAGGTCTGGAGTTCGGGACCAGCTTGGCCAACATGGTGAAACCCAGTCTCTACTAAAAATGCAAAAGATTAGCTGTGCGTAGTGGTGGGCATCTGTAATCCCAGCTACTCAGGAGGCTGAGGCAGGAGAATTGCTTGAACCCAGAAGGCTCAGGTTGCAGTGAGCTGAGATCACGCCACTGCATGGCTCCAGCCTTGGCGACAGAGTGAGACTCCATCTCAAAAAAAAAAAAAAAAAATTATCTGGGCATGGTGGTGCATGCCTGTAATCCCAGCTACTCAGGAGGCTGAGGCAGGAGAATTGCTTGAACCCGGGAGGTGGAGGTTGCAGTGAGTGAAGATTGTGCCACTGCACTCCAGCCTGGGCAATAAAAGCGAAACTCCATGTGAAAAACAACAAAGATAAGAGATAAGTAGGGCTTGGTGATATATTGGATATGTGGATAGAATGAGTGGTGGTAGTCATCAATGTACCCTACGGAAATATTTGATGAATAAATGGCTGGACAACCAAGGCTCCATAAGGGTTCTCTCCCCCTAAACAAGGAGGTATTGGTCAGATGACTGTGTGCCAGGGGCCTGCTAAGAAACCTTAGGGATCTGTCAGTGATGTTCATTTTTTCTTTTTTCTTTTTTTTTTTTTTGAGACTGAGTCTCGCTCTGTCGCCCAGGCTGGAGTGCAGTAGCACGATCTAGGCTCAGTGTAACTTCTGTCTCCGCGGTTCAAGTAATTCTCCTGTCTCAGCCTCCTGAGTAGCTGGGACTACGGGTGCCCACCACCACACCCGGCTAATTTTTTTGTATTTTTAGTAGAGACGGGGTTTCTTCATATTGGTCAGGCTGGTCTCAAACTCTAACCTCAGGCGATCCGCCCGCCTTGGCCTCCCACAGTGCTGGAACTAGAGGCGTGAGCCACTGGACCTAGCCCTGGCCATTTTTTCTTATAGGAAAACCCTGCTGGTGTTTTTAGGAATGCCCTGCTAATGGCTAGCAGCACACAGCCCTGTTCTCTGGCCACAGGGCATGTACTCCGCAGCTGCTGGTCTTACCCAGATCCATGGCGTGCACGTCTGAGAAGCTTCTGTTTGGATCTGCTCCGCCAACAATGAAGACCTTCCCTGTCTTGGCATTACCAACTGGGGGTAAATATGAACAGCTGTGGCCAACTCGAGCACAGGGGCTGTCTCCGGGGAGAGTCAAGGTGTACCTGCCAAAGGAAGGATGTATTCAGGAGGCCTGAGCACAGAATAAACGCAGCAGTGTGTTCTTTCCATTCCTCATGAAATACTCACCAGAATGAAGGGTCTTGTGCAGACACTTCAAATTGTACCCAACAAAGCAGCACTTCTCTGATTAATAATAGTACCTCCCCTTTGCACATAGTCTTTGACTTTTCCATTTTGTCACTGTCTTCATCTCACAGTAATCTGGTAGGAATGCACTGGGCTATATTTTTCCCCATTTGGTAGACAGGGAAACTGATCTCCAGAAATGTTCAGTGATGTGTCTTGGCACAGGATGGTGGCTGTGAACATGGTGTGTGAATTCAGACAGATCTGGTTCAAATTCCAGCTCAGGTACTTCCTAGATGTGTGACCTTTTGGAAGTCACTTAACCTTTCTGAACTTTAGTTTACTCATTTGTGAAATGAGGACAGCAATAGTTCTTACTGCAAAAGATCATTATGAAGACTAAGACAAGACGTCAAAACAGGGCAGTGAAGGACTCAATAAACAGTGGCGAGAGCTTTATGTGCCACCACATGGGAACCAACAGCCCCAGGGCTCTTGCCACAAGCCAATGATTCCTCCCCATCAAAAAAATTATCCGGAATTTGAGGGCCGGGCGTGGTGGCTCAAGCCTGTAATCCCAGCACTTTGGGAGGCCGAGACGGGCGGATCACAAGGTCAGGAGATCGAGACCATCCTGGCTAACACGGTGAAACCCCGTCTCTACTAACAAACTACAAAAAAAAACTAGCTGGGGGAGGTGGTGGCGCCTGTAGTCCCAGCTACTCGGGAGGCTGAGGCAGGAGAATGGCGTGAACCCGGGAGGCAGAGCTTGCAGTGAGCTGAGATCCGGCCACAGCACTCCGGCCTGGGTGAGAGAGCAAGACTCCGTCTCAAAAAAAAAAGCCCAAAAAAAAATTATCCAGAATTTACTGATTTCAGAGCTTTTCCAGATTACTCATAAAGCTCAATCTGATGGAAGCCAAAGCTAGCACTCTGAAAAATCACATACAGGATTTGGTCATTCCATTCTCTCTCTCTCTCTCTTTTTTCTTTTTTTTGAGATGGAATCTCACTCTGTTGCCCAGGCTAGGGTGCAGTAGTGCAATCTTGGCTCACCATAACCTCCGCTTCCTGGCTTCAAGCGATTCTCCTGTCTCAGCCTCCCGAGTAGCTGGGACTACAGGTACACACCACCATGCCTGGCTAATTTTTGTATTTTTAGTAGAGATGGGGTTTCACTATGTTGGCCAGGCTGGTCTTGAACTCCTGATCTTGTGATCCACCTGCCTCAGCCTCCCAAAGTGCTGAGATTACAGGCGTGAGCCACTGTGCCCAGCCAGAGTCTCTCTATATTTTTTTAAGTAGAGACAGGGGTCTCGCTATGTTGGCCAGGTTGGTCTTGAACTCCTAGCCTCACGCAATCCTTCTGCCCTGGTCTCCCTAAGTCCTAAGATGATAGGGATATGCCCACTGCACTCGGCCCATTCCACTCTCCACAGTGATTCTGAATGCTGACTGAGAAAACACACTTCAAGCTTCCTGATTGGAAAACAAATTTCTGTAGCTGTTTTTCAGGCCCTGTCTTATTTGACCTCTCTGGTGTTTGGGACTACTCCTGACCTCTCCCTTCTTCTTGTGCCTTTCTCCCAGCCTGGCTTTCCCACATCCCTTCCTTTTGTTCTGCACTCACCTTTCTGGCTGTCCTTTCTGCTTCTTTCTCCGACTCCTTCCCTACCAGCCACCTCCTGACTCTCAGTCATCCTTGAGTTCTCTTTTCCTCAGTTTACATTTGCTTACCTGATTAATGTTATCTGTAGTGATAACTTCAATTACCACTCATCTATGTGTTCATCAGTGGTGGCCAAATCTGTTTCCCATTCAGATCTCTATTCTGATGTCACTTAATCTACACAAAACCCCTTTGAGGGCCGGGCGCAGTGGCTCACACCTGTAATCCCAGCACATTGGGAGGCCGAGGCAGGCAGATCATGAGGTCAAGAGATCGAGACCATCCTGGCCAACATGATGAAACCTCGTCTCTACTAAAAATACAAAAATTACCTGGGTGTGGTGGTGCGCGCCTGCAGTCCTAGCTACTCGGGAGGCTGAGGCAGGATCGCTTGAACCAGGGAGGCGGAAGTTGCAGTGAGCTGAGATCGTGCCACCACACTCCAACCTGGCGATAGAGCGAGACTCTGTCTCAAAAACAAAAACGAAAGCAAAAACACTCTTTGAGGATAACAGCTGTTACCATCATCTGAGTTTTACAACGGAGGAACTGAGTCTTAGAAAGGTTGAGTAAGTGGCCGGGCGCGGTGGCTCAAGCCTGTAATCCCAGCACTTTGGGAGGCCGAGACGGGCGGATCACGAGGTCAGGAGATCAAGACCATCCTGGCTAAGATGGTGAAACCCTGTTTCTACTAAAAAAAAAATACAAAAAACTAGCTGGGCGAGGTGGTGGCGCCTGTAGTCCCAGCTACTCAGGAGCCTGAGGCAGGAGAATGGCGTAAACCCGGAAGGCGGAGCTTGCAGTGAGCTGAGATCTGGCCACTGCACTCCAGCCTGGGCGACAGAGCGAGACTCCGTCTTAAAAAAAAAAAAAAAAAAGAAACGTTGAGTACTTTATCCCAAAAGCACACAGCCATCCAGAGATGGTGGATATTACAAAAAAATTCCCTGCCTTGATAGCCCTTATAGACTAGTTGGGAAAAGAAACATTAAACAGTTTCACAACTATCCGTTTCACTTCAATTGTGGTAGAAAGGAGTACAGAATATATATAGCATGAGGACGTGCATGTCTTAGGAGGGTCTCACCCTGTAAGGAGCCAGGGAGATAGGGTGATCAGAGAAGGCTTCCTGAAGAAGCACCATTTGGATAGAGATCTGAAGTATGAGTAGAAATTAGCTGGGCAGGCCAGGTGTGGTGGCTCACACCTGTAATCCCAGCACTTTGGGAGGTTGTAGTGGGAAGATCACCTGAGCCCAGGAATTTGAGACCAGCCTGGGCAACATAAAGAGACTGTGTCTCTATTTAAAAAAAAAAAAAAAAAATTAGCTGGGCATGGTAGTACATACCCATAGTCCCAGTTACTTGGGAGACGGAGATGGGAAGGTTACTTGAGGCCAGGAGGTCAAGGCTACAATGAGCCACAATTGTACCACTGCATTCCAGCCTTGGTGGCTAGCCACAGAGGAAGACCTTGTCTCAAAAATAAAATAAAATAAGCTGGGCAAAGAGAGGGACAAAAGGTGGAGGGAAAGAGCAGTCCAGGCAGAGAGACCAGCATAAGCAGCTCCTGAGTGGAACAGTGCAGGGCAGAGTAAAGAAGAGAAAGAGAACAAAGGAACAAGTCATGGGATTTGAGGTTGGAAAACAGGCAGAAATATTTTGCAGGGATCATTGGGCCAGTTTAAGAAATCTAATTTTTTGTTTGTTTGTTTGTTTTTGAGACGGAGTCTCCCTCCCTCTGTTGCCCAGGCTGGAGTGCAGTGACACCATCTCAGCTCACTGCAATCTCCATCTCCCAGGTTCAAGCAATCCTGCCTCAGCCTCCCGAGTGGCTGGGATTACAGGCATGCATCACCATGCCCAGCTAATTTTTCTATTTTTAGTAGAGATGGGGTTTTGCCATGTTGGCCAGACTGGTCTCAAACTCCTGGCCTCAAGTGATCCACCCACCTCAGCCTTCTAAAGTGCTAGAATTATAGGCATGAGCCATTGTGCCTGGCCAGGAGTCTGATTTTTTTTTTTTTTTTGAGATGGATTCTTGCTCTGTGGCCCATGCTGGAGTACAATGGCATGACCTCAGCTCACTGCAACCTCCGCCTCCCGGATTCAAGCAATTCTCCTGTCTCAGCCTCCCTAGTAGCTGGGACTACAGTCACATACCACAACGCTGGCTAATTTTTGTATTTGTAGTTGAGATGGGGTTTCACCATACTGGTCAGGCTGGTCTCGAACTCCTGACCTCAGGAGATCCACCTGCCTTGGCCTCCCAACGTGCTGGGATTACAGGCATGAGCCACTGTGCCCAGTCCAGGAGTCTGATTTTTATCCCAACACCAATAGGGAGGCACAAAAGGGTTTTAAACTAGGAAATGCCATGATTTCCTAGTACATAGCAAGACAGATGCATGGAAGCCAGACTGGAGTCTCTCCTTCAAGGTCCTGTTGAAGAACTGCCACCTCTCTACAGCCTTCTGTGGGCCCTACCTTAGAGCAGATCACATTTCATCACCATCACCTGCTTAGTCTGTAGTCCCCAGTATACAGAGACTATTTACAATTCTACCTCCCACACAGCACCCACACCCACACAGCAGCTGCCCCCATCAGGCCAATGCTAATTGTTGAATTAAGGGTTGGTTGAACAAACAGCCAAGAAACAGTGACGCCAGTTTAATCCAAATCTAATTTCCTAAAAATCTTAAAAATGAATCAGAGCTCGGGGGAAGACACAGCATTGGAGCTGACGATGCCAGATGGTCAGTGCCTTACTCTTTCTGGTAAATGAATTTTAATAAAATCAACATCTGCTCTGTGATAATTACTGCCCCCCTATCTTTCCTCTGAAGACCTTCTCAGACAGTTTGAGTCTAATTACCAGCAACTGCAGACGGTTTCGTCTCTACCCTTTTTTGTTGATGATCAAATATGTTAGTAAACTACTTATAAATGAAACAAAAACTCATGCTTTTCTGTGTCTGGATCCTTCCTTACAGACCATGTTGCTTTCCTGGGCTTGTCTCCAGGTTCCAAGACTGGCAGCTGCTTCATGGTGTCCTATGCATAAGAAAGAAAGGCACTTTTTACACACTTATGATTATCATCTTAATCAATTCAACCTCCTTTTTAAACCTTTCCTGTTGAATGTACTAATTTCTAGGGCCTGAATAATTTGAATAAGCACCACCAACTTTTCATCTTTATTTTTTATTTATTTATTTGAGACGGATTTTCGCTCTTGTTGCCCAGGCTGGAGTGCAATGGCACGATCTTGGCTCATGGCAACCTCTGCCTCCCAAGTTAAAGCGATTCTCCTCCCTCAGCCTCCCGAGTAGCTGGGATTACAGGCATGTGCCACCATGCCTGGCTACTTTTTGTATTTTTAGTAGAGATGGAGTTTCACCATGTTAGTCAGGCTGGTCTCGAACTCCTGACCTCAGGTGACACACTGTGTGCCTGGCCGATGTATTTATTTTTATTCTTATTTTTTTTTTTTTAGATGGAGTCTCACTCTGTTGCACAGGTTGGAGTGCAGTGGTGCGATTTCTGCTTACTGCAACCTCCCTCTCCCTGGTTCAAATTATTCTCCTTTCTCAGCCTCCTGCATACCTGAGATTACAGGCACCCACCCACACCTGGCTCATTTTTCTAGTTTTTCTAGTAGAGATGGGATTTCACCATGTTGGCCAGGCTGGTCACTAACTCCTGACCTCAGGTAATCTGCCCGCCTCAGCCTCCGAAAGTGCTGCGATTACAGGCGTGAGCCACGACGCCTGGCGTTATTTTTTATTTTTTTATTTTTTTCTGA
>NC_045447.1:13387270-13388231 GCF_002776525.5 Piliocolobus tephrosceles
GCGCCCGCCACCTCGCCCGGCTAGATTTTTGTATTTTTTAGTAGAGACGGGGTTTCACCATGTTAGCCAGGATGGTCTCGATCTCCTGACCTCGTGATCCGCCCGTCTCGGCCTCCCAAAGTGCTGGGATTACAGGCTTGAGCCACCGCGCCCGGCCCGGAAGTACAGTTTTTAGACCATTTTATTTCCTGTTGAAACACAGCTGCATTGTACTTGACTTGTATTTGTTTGTTTTTTTTCTTAAAAGTTTTAAAAATCTTTTTATCTTTTTTTTTTGGGCGGGGAGATGGTCTCACTCTCACCCATGCTGTAGTGTGGTAGCACAATCATGGCCTACTGCAGCCTCGACCTCCTGGGCTCAGGCAGTCTTCCCACCTAAGCCTCCTGAGTAGCTGGGACCACAGTCACATGTCCCCATGCCCAGCTAATTTTTATTTATTTTTTTGGTAAAGACAGGGTCTTGCTATGTTACCCAGGCCAGTCTTGAACTCCTGGGCTCAAGTGATCCTCCCACCTCAGCTTCCCAAAATGCTGGGATAACAGGCATGAGCCACTGTACTCAGCTTGTATCCGTTTCTTAATAAACTTAAAAATATGTATTTTGGGCAACCGAGACAAAATAATTCTGAATTTTTCTTTATAAGTTGAGACTTTTTTTCTGTCTTGGAAATGTTTTTATCAGATTAATTTGTTGTGTTGCTCATCTGTGGTGTATTTAAAGAAGCTTAATTTTGTTTCTGTTTCTTGGCATGGAGTGCAACCTAAAATTAGGACAAGAAAGTATGCCAGGAGTACTTTTTCTGAGGCTGTAAAGGCAAAATAAAAGATTCTATTAAGAAAAGAAATTATTGGGGCCAGGCGCGGTGGCTCAAGCCTGTAATCCCAGCACTTTGGAAGGCCGAGACGGACGGATCACGAGGTCAGGAGATCGAGACCATCCTGGCTAACACGGTGAAACCCC
>NC_045447.1:13388331-13388643 GCF_002776525.5 Piliocolobus tephrosceles
GGCGACAGAGCGAGACTCCGCCTCAAAAAAAAAAAAAAAAAAAAAAAGAAAAGAAATTATTGAGGCCACTTAATGAACATGATGGAAAAGATTTGTTCTGGTAGAAAAGAAGACAGAAATTTACCTGTGTTTTAAATTGATTAGAAGATGGAGATACTAGATCAAATACTAAATGCATAGTATGTTCCAGATTTAATAACAATTTCTGTTTCACTAAGTTGGAAATGGTCACATCACTAGTACTGGATCAAATCTACATAACTGTTTTTGTTTGTTTGTTTGTTTTTTTGAGACAGAGTTTCGCTCTTGTTG
>NC_045447.1:13388743-13401184 GCF_002776525.5 Piliocolobus tephrosceles
GCAATGGCGCGATCTTGGCTCACTGCAACCTCCGCCTCCCGGGTTCAAGCGATTCTTCTGCCTCAGCCTGAGTATCTGGGATTACAGGCATGTGCCACGACGCCCAGTTAATTTAGTATTTTTAGTAGAGAGAAGGTTTCTCCATGTTGGTCAGGCTGGTCTCGAACTCCCAACCTCAGATGATGTGCCCACCTCGGCCTGCCGAAGTGCTGGGATTATAGGTGTGAGCCGCCGCGCCTGACCTGTTTGTTTGGTTTTTTTTTTTTGAGACAGAGTCTCCCTCTGTGGCTCAGGCTGGAGTGCAGTGGGCGGATATCAGCTCACTGCAAGCTCCGCCTCCCGGGTTTACACCATTCTCCTGCCTCAGCCTCCCGAGTAGCTGGGACTACAGGCACCTGCCACCTCGCCCGGCTAGTTTTTTTTTTTTTTTTGTATTTTTTAGTAGAGACAGGGTTTCACTGTGTTAGCCAGGATGGTCTCCATCTCCTGACCTCGTGATCCGCCCGTCTCGGCCACCCAAAGTGCTGGGATTACAGGCTTGAGCCACCGTGCCCGGCCGGTTTCACCATGTTAACCAATATGGTCTCTATCTCCTGACTTCGTGATCCGCCCGTTTCGGCCTCCCAAAGTGCTCGGATTACAGGCTTGAGCCACCGCGCCCAGCCGACCTGTTTGTTTTTTTGAGACGGAGTCTTGCTCTGTCATCCAGGCTGGAGTGCAGGTGCACGTTCTCAGCTCACTGCAACCTCCACCTCCTGGATTCAAGCGATTCTCCTGCCTCAGCCTCCTAAGTAGCTGGGATTATAGACACCCACCTCCACCCTTGGCTAATTTTTGTATTTTTAGTAAAGATGGGGTTTCACCGTGTTGGCCAGGCTGGTCTTGAACACCTGACCTCAGGTGATCTACCCTTCTCAGCCTCCCAAAGTGCTGGGATTACAGGCGTGAGCCACCGTGCCCAGCCTACGTAATGGTTTTGAAGGAGTAAGAATGACATACGTGGGCCAGGAGGCTGAGGAAGGAGAATTGCTTAACCCCAGGAGACAGAGGTTGCAGTGAGCTGAGATCATGCCACTGCACTCCAGCCTGGCCAACAGAGCGAGACCCTGTCTCAAAAAAAAAAAAAAAAAAAAAAGACATATGTGAAAGTGAATGGACCACAGTGTAACCTTTCTTATAAAGAGTTCATGTGATTTTATCCACAAGAAAGATTTCAGAGAGATTAATAAAAGGTACAGATTCCATACCTGACCAAGTAGAAGAATTAATGATAAAGGCAGGTTTACTGAATACCTATATTGAAGTATTAATATTTTTGGGGAGCAGGGGTTCTATAACTTGGAGGTTGTCTAATCTCTTGGACAGTTTTTAAGGGTGACATGTTTACCTGAGGTTTTTTTATTTTTATTTTTTTTTGAGACTGAGTTTAACTCTGTTGCCCAGGCTGGAGTATAGTGGTACCATCTCAGCTCACTGCAGTCTCCACCTCCCAGGTTCAAGCAGTTCTGCCTCAGCCTCCCAAGTAGCTGGGATTACAGGCACGTGCCACCACGCCCGGCTAATTTTTGTATTTGTAGTAGAGATGGGGTTTCACCATGTTGGCTAGGTTGGTCTTTAATTCTTGACCTCAAATAATCCGCCCACCTTGGCCTCTCAAGGTGCTGGGATTGCAGGCGTGAGCCACCGTGCCTGGCTGAGTTATTTGGTTTTGCAGTGAATTTTTCTTCAGGTACACTGAGGACAGCTGAACACAACAGTTAGGGATGCACCTGGCTTTGTATGGGGCTGGAAGAGTGTTTTCTATGTTTGCAAGATCCTTTCTTATACCTTGTTTGTCCTTATGGCCACATTTCATTTGTCTTTTGGCCACAGAATTACATTCTCCTTTGTCTTATGAGAATAGTCTTATAACAGTGTTCTCCAGTAGAAATATCATGCTCACAAATGTAAGCTTCAAATTTTCTAGTGGCAGTTAATTAATTATTTTTTTGAGACAGCATCTCACTTTGTTTCCCATGGTGGAGTGCGCTGGTGCAGACATGGGTCACTGCAGCCTCAAACTCCTGGGCCTCTGTAATCCTCCTGCCTCAGCCCCCTGAGTAGCTTAGGACTTCAGGTATGTAGTACCATGCCTGGCTAACTTTTTGAATTTTTTTGTAGAGATGGAGTCATGCTTTGTTACCCAGGCTGGCCTCGAACTCCTGGCCTAAAGCAGTCCTACCACCTAGGCCTCCCAAAGTGCTGGGATTACACATGTGAGCCACCATGACTGGGCCACATTTTTAAAAAGTATAAAAACAGGCCAGGTGTGCTGTCTCATGCCTGTAATCCCAACACCTTGGAAGGCTGAGGCAGGCAGATCACCTGAGGTCCGGAGTTCAAGACCAGCCTGGCCAACATGGCGAAACCCCGTCTCTACTAAAAATACAAAAATTAGCCAGGTGTGGTGGTGGGTGCCTATAATCCCAGATACTCAGGAGGCTGAGGCCAGAGAATTGCTTGAACCTGGGAGGCAGAGGTTGCAATGAGCAGAGATTGTGCCATTGCACTCTGGCCTGGGTGATAAGAGCGAAACTCCATCTCAAAGAATAAGTAGGCAGGCATGGTGGCTCACGCCTATAATTCCAGCACTTTGGGAAGCCAAGGTGGGCAGATCAGTTTTAGTCAGGAGTTTAAGACCAGCTTGGCCAAAACATGGTGAAATCCATCTCTACTAAAAAAAAAAAAATACAAAAATTAGCCAGGCATGGTAGTGCATACATGTAATCCCAGCTACTTGGGAAGCTGAGGCAGGAGAATTACTTGAATCCGGGAGGCAGAGGTTGCAGTGATTAGAGATCATGCCATTGCACTCCAGCCTGGGCAATAAGAGCAAGACTCTGTCTAAAGAAAAAAAGTATAAAAACAGATAAATTTTTTTTAGTAATATTTTAACCCAATTTCAAGGTGTAATCAATATAAAGTTATTAATGTAATATTTTGCCTTTTTTGGGTACTAATTCTATGACATGTGTCTATTTTACACCTACAGTACATCCCAATTTGGACCAGCTACATTTCAGGTACTCATTAGCCCTATGTGGCCGTAGCTATTAGATGGGACAGTGTAAATTGTTGACTGCTTCCCAGTCTTTTTCTTAGAATTTCAGAGCTGAAGGAGAATCAAAATTCATTTAGTACTATACTCTTCTATATAGAGAGAAACTGAGCTTTCTAGTCTATGATTTGCCTGAGGATGTACAGCTAATCAGTGACATCCAGAACTTGATTTGAAAGCCTCTGTGTGCAGAGCTCTTTCTGATATAATTTATGATTTTTTAGGATGGGTAATATCATGCTTTTCTAGGTATATCTTCCACTACATCACCTTTTTTTTTTTTTTTTTTTTTTTGAGACTGAGTCTCACTCTGTCACCAAGGCTGTAGTGCAGTGGCGTGATATCGGCTCACTGCAACCTCCGCCTCCTGGGTTTAAGCAGTTCTCCTGCCTCAGCCTCCTGAGTAGCGGATTACAGGCATGCCACACCATGCCTGGCTAATTTTTGTATATTTAGTGGAGACCGGGTTTCACCATGTTGGTCAGGTTGGTCTCAAACTCCTGACCTCGTGATCTGCCTGTCTCGGCCTCCCAAAGTTCTGGGACTACTGGCATGAGCCACCGTGCCCGGCCCAACATTTTTGTTTTTTTTTTAAACTGTACTTTCTGTTTTAAGCACACTGGACTGCTGTCTTCTGATAACATGCCCCGTACTTCCCTGTTTCTTTGCTTCTACTCAGTCTACTTTCACCTGTTTATTAAAATAATTATACAGTACACATATGAAATCATTTAATACTCATTACGTTGTGAATTGAGTACTGATATTTGCTGTGTTTTACAGACAGGTAACCAAAATTCAGACAGATTTAGTAACTTTCCAAAGTCATACAGCTAGTAAATAAGTGAATGGGTGGGATTCAAACCTAGGCAGTCTGGCTTCAGGGTTCACATTTACAACTATCATTTAAGCTTCTTCTATAGAACACCTTGTATGCCCTCTATTTACCTCCCTTCTGAGCTCTAGCTCAGCTGGCACTTCCTCTATGCAGGACTCCTAGGTTCCACAGTCAGAATTTATTAACAATGATTAGAATTTACATAGCCACTTATAGTTTTGAGAGACCCTTCATGTTGGTTCTGTGATTTATATAGTCCTTGTGATAGGCAGAACAGATATCATCAGGGTCAGGACTTGGTGAGTTTCAGGTGATTTTTGCCATAGTGACTCAACAGAGTACACATCTGAGTTTATTTGCTATTATAAAATCCCTGTTCTTCTCTTTCCACACTGACATTGCTTTAGCATTTTATTGCCCCATTTTACCACTTAAAGTGTTCTGTCTTGTATGATAGCAAATATGTCTATCTCCATTATTAAACTGGAAAATTCTTGAAGGCCAGATTCATTCCTTTTTTTTGTCTGTTTGTTTTTGTTTTTGAGATGGAGTCTCACTCTGCTCAGGCTGGAGTGCAATGGTGTAGATCTCAGCTTGCTGCAACCTGTGCCCCACTCCAGATTCAAGCCATTCTCCCACCTCAGCCTCCCAAATAGCTGGGATTACAGGTGCACACTACCAGACCCAGCTAATATTTGTATATATCTATATATTTTTTTGGTAGAGATGGGGTTTCACCATGCTGGCCAGGCTGGTCTCGAACTTCTGACCTCAAGTGATCCACCCACCTCGACCTCCCAAAGTGTTGGGATTACAGACGTGAGCCACTGTGCTTGGCCATTCATTGTGTTTTCCACAATTTTAGAACACCGCCCTGTATGTGATAATGAGTAAAGGTTTATTGACTCAAACTGTATTCAGCTTTATGACAAATACTTGTTTCTTCTTTTTTTTTTTTTTTGTTTTTTTTTTTGAGATAGGGTCTCAGTCTGTTGCTCAGGGTGGAGTGCAGTGGTGCAATCATAGTAGCTTGCTGCAACCTCAAATTCCTGGGTTCAATTGATCCTTCTGCCTCAGCCTCAAAAGTAGCTGGGAGTACAGGTGCGCAATAGGGTACCCAGCTAATTAAAAAAAAATTTTTTTTTTTTTTTTTTTTGAGATGGAGTCTCACTCTGTTGCCAGGCTGGAGTTCAGTGGTGCGATCTCAGCTCACTGCAACCTCCGCCTCCTGGGTTCAAACGATTCTCCTGCCTCAGTCTGCCAAGTAGCTAAGACTGCAGGCACATGCCACTATGCCTCTCTAATTTTTTAGTATTTTTGATAGAGACGGGGTTTCACCATGTTAGCCAGGATAGTCTTGATCTCCTGACCTCGTGATCCACCCGCCTTGGCCTCCCAAAAGTGCTGGGATTATAGGCGTGAGCCACTGCGCCCAGCAAAAAAAAAAAAAATTTTAAGGGATAGCATCTTGCTATGCTGTCCAGGCTGGTCCCAAATGCTTCAAGTGATTCTCCTGCCTTGGCCTCCCAAAATGCTGAGGTTATAGGTGTGAGCCACTGTGCCCAGACAACAAACACTTCTTTAAATGGTTCCTTGTGTTAAGTACTGTTCCCCGTGGGTGCCAGGGGCAGAATCAGATACTTCTGTCTGTCTGTGGGGGGCTTTCAGTATAGTAAGGGAGCTAAAGAGGTAAACAAAGGCTATAATAGAGGCTGCCCAGGGTGTTGGCAAACATGGAAGAAGCAGTATGTAACTTTGGAGCTGGAGATGGTTTCATGAAGGAGCAGTTAGGAGGGGCAGAGTTTAGATAGACAAAATGAGAAGGAAAGAACATGCAAACAGAATAAATACCATGTGCAATAGTAGAGTGTAATTTGCAAGAACATGGCTGGTTCGGGGAACTTGAAGTGGTTTGGTGTGGCTGGAGGTGGTACTGGAAAGAAAGATGCCAAATCATAGGAGTAGGCTGTTAAACTTAGATTGTTATCTTTTAGGTGGTACATGAACACTTTGAAATGTTTTTATATTTTAGGGAAAAATCATGCTGTGATTCGTGATAACTGTTTAAAATGTAGCTAACTAAAAAGAAAAGTAGATTCAAAGAAAATTGTTAAAGGGATACACTGTTGTATGTGGTAGGAATATGACAAAATCATGAAAATGGTATTTGGTGTTTGGGAAACATTGTCATAAACGGAAGAATACACTTGAGGAGTTTTAAGAAGGAGAATGACAGTAGGCTTTTGAAATGTTTATTCTGGCAGCATTGTGGACCATGGATTTGAATGGGCCAAAAATGGCATAGAAGCAGTAGGCCCAGTGATATGAGAGTCTGAGATAAGGAATGATAAGTGATTGTTGTGTTGGAAAGGAAATGAAGAAGGTATAGTGGCACCTGTTAACAGATTTGGTCTAGGTTATGACGAAGACAGTTTAGTCTAATTTCTTAGTTTCTGGCCAGGATTACTTAGTACTATAACTAGATTAAGGAATACAGCCAGTTTGGTTTGGGTCATACTGAGTTTGAGATGCTGCCAAGCTAAGACATTCAGATAGAGGTGTCCAGAATACTCTTGGATACTTATGTCACTTAGATAACAACTACTTATTGATTGCCAAATGTGCTGTAAACACTGTTCTAATAATATTAAACTCAGGAGAAAGATCTAGACCAGTCGTTCTCAACTGGGGCAATTTTGCCCCCCAAGGGATTTTTGGCAGTGTCTGGAGACATATTTGGTTCTCACAGCTGGGGCAGGGGAGGGATGGGAAGTTGCTATGGATATCTAGCAGGTGTAGATGTCAGAGATGTTGCTAAACATCCACAAGACAGCAAGCAGCCCCCTACAATGAATAATTAGTAGTGCCATGGTTGAGGAACTCTGATCTGACCTGAGGATACAGACACTATCTTCTGGATCGTAAGCACGTGAATATCATTGTCATTCCAGATTCCTAACTTCTTGTTCCCAGTGATCTGTGTTATAGTAGAGACTTTATATAAAGACTGTGTGAAATATAATGTTAGCTATTTATTTAGTTAGTTACTTAGCTAGCTAGTTGAGATGAGGTTTTGCTATGTTGCCCAAGCTAGTCTTGAGCTCTGGGCCTGCAGCCATCTTCCTCCCTTGGCCTCCCAAAATATTGATATTACAGGTATGAGCCACCACACTTGGCTGTGAGATCTTTATTTTCTTTATTTTGTTTTTTTTTTTTGTTTTTGAGACGGAGTCTAGCTCTGTCGCCCAGGCTGGAGTGCAGTGGCCGGATCTCAGCTCACTGCAAGCTCCGCCTCCCAGGTTTACGCCATTCTCCTGCCTCAGCCTCCCGAGTAGCTGGGACTTCAGGCGCCCGCCACCTCGCCCAGCTAGTTTTTTTTTTGTATTTTTTTTTTTAGTAGAGACAGGGGTTTCACCGTGTTAGCCAGGATGATCTCGATCTCCTGACCTCGTGATCTGCCCGCCTCGGCCTCCCAAAGTGCTGGGATTACAGGCTTGAGCCACCGCGCCCGGCCGAGATCTTTATTTTCAAAGCTAAGAGTATTTTATAAATACCAGTATGTAAAATTAGATAAAGGAAGTAGTATGTTTTAGATAACAAGATCAGCTAAACAAGTAATTTTAAAAATTTAGAACTCAGTGTTTGTGGGGACAAGAGGGAACTGGGAGACAGAACATAGAATAGAATGGAACTGTGAACAGATATCTTGAGGAAAAGGTAGAGAAGAGAAATAGAGCTCTCCTAAAAATGGTGGCTATGAACCCCTTCCTATTCAAGGATTAGAAAGTAGTTGAGCACCAAACATGAAAAAAAGCAGTGGTCATTACAGAAATGCAAATCAAAACCACAATGAGATACCATCTCACACCAGTTACAATGGCAATCATTAAAAAGTCAAGAAACAACAGATGCTGAAGATGATGTGGAGAAATAGGAACACTTTTACACTATTGGTGGGAGTGCAAATTAGTTCAACCATTGTAGAAGACAGTGTGGTGATACCTCAAGGATCTAGAACTAGACATACCATTTGGCCCAGTAATCCCATTACTGGGTATATACCCAAAGGATTATAAATCATTCTGTAAAGACACGTGCACATGCATGTTTCTTGCAGCACTATTCACAATAGCAAAGACTGGAATCAGCTCAAATGCCCATCAATGATAGACTGGATAAAGAAAATGTGGCACTAATGTGGCACATATACACCATGGAATACTATATAGCCATAAAAAAGAATGACTTAGGCCGGGCATGGTGGCTCACGCTTGTAATGCCAGCACTTTGGGAGGCTGAGGTGGGTGGATCACGAGGTCAGGAGATCGAGACCATCCTGGCTAACACTGTGAAACCCTGTCTCTACTGAAAATACAAAAAATTAGCGGGGCATGGTGGCGGGTGCCTGTAGTCCCAGCTACTTGGGAGGCTGAGGCAGGAGAATGGCTTGAACCTGAGAGGTGGAGCTTGCAGTGAGCCGAGATCGCGCTGCTGCACTCCAGCCTGGGTGACAGAGCGAGACTCCGTCTTAAAAAAAAAAAAGAAAAAAAATAAGTTCATGTCCTTTGCAGGGACATGGATGAAGCTGACATTCTCAGCAAACTAACACAGGAACAGAAAACGAAACACCACATGTTCTCACTCATAAGCGGGAATTGAACAATGAGAACATATGGGCAGAGGGGAGGGGAACATCACATGCTGGGGCCGATCGGGGGCTGGGGGGTAAGAGGAGGGAGATCATTAGGAGAAATATCAATTGTAGATGACAGGTTGATGGGTGCAGGAAACCACCATGGCATGTGTATACCTAAGTAAAAAACCTGCACGTTTCTGCACATGTATCCCAGAACTAAAGTATAATAAAAAATAAATAAATAGAAAACAGAACACAAAAAAGGAAAAAATATTTGGGCACGATGAGGAGAAAGGCATGTAGTTTACCCTAAATTTGGGATAAAGCTGTAAAGGGTTTGGGAGGAGAGGAGCATGTGTCTTGACCATGATGACAAGGCAGGGCTCTTTGAGGCCGTTGTTTATGTAGCTGGTTGACTCACATAGCGTTTATAGTGAGATTTCATAGACTTCTTATCTTTGTGTGTGCACGATAGCAATTTGTAAGCTCCTGCCAAACTAGAGATGAGAGGCAATAGCTTTGGCTTAGAGACTTAGCTCTCTAAATCCTCAGTTGGGGTCAGCAGAAGTGGCAGGCGCAGGACGCAGCTGTGATTTTACTCTAGTTAGTGTGCCTGGGCCCTGGTTGAAGGCTGCTGCTAGGTAGTTTACATGTGTTCTCCAGATACTCAGTTGTTCAGATTGACAGTTTCACAGTGATGTTCTCCAGTTTACAGTCCACTGTTATTTTCAGGCTAGCACATAGTGTTTGGGTTGGTAACCAGGGATCACTTCAAGTTTAGGGAGGCCTTATGGACTAGGAGAACTAGTTACATGTCAGTGAAAATTCTGGCATATTGAAATATGGGAACCGGCCAGGCACAGTGACTCACGCATGTAACCCCAGCACTTTGGGAGGCTAAGGCGGGTGGATCACCTGAGATCAGGAGTTTGAGACCAGCATGGCCAACATGGCAAAATCCTGTCTCTACTAAAAATACAAAAATTAGCCAGGCATGGTGGTGTGTGCCTGTAATCCTAGCTACTAGGGGGGCTGAGGCAGGAGAATTGCTTGAACCTGGGAGGCGGAGGGTATGGTGAGCCAAGATCACACCATTGTACTCCAGCCTTGGCAACAAGAGTAAAACTCCATCTCAAAAAAAAAAAAAAAAAAAAAAAAAAAATATATATATATATATATATATATATATAAAAAGAAAAAGACAGAAAATAAAGATAGGAAACCAAAATGGAGCCAGCAGTAAAAGTAATAATAGTATGTAAAATAAAAGCTGTGATGGAGGCTGGGTGTTGTGGCTCACATCTGTAATCGCAGCACTTTGGGAGGCTGAGGTGGGCAGATCACAAGGTCAAGAGATCGAGATCATCCTGGCCAACATGGTGAAACCCCATCTCTACCAAAAATACAGAAATTAGCTGGGCATGGTGGCGCCCACCTGTGGTCGCAGCTACTTGAGAGGCTGAGGCAGGAGAATCGCTTGAACCTGGGAGGCGGAGGTTGCAGTAAACTGAGATTGTGCCACTACACTGCATCCTGGGCAACAGAGTAAGACTCTGTCTCAAAAACAACAACAACAACAACAACAACAAAAAAAAAACAGATGACCTGAGATAAGGACTTTTTTTTTTTTGGTGAGACAGTGTTGCTCTGTTGCCCAGGGTGATCACAGCTCACTGTAGTCTCAACCTCCTAGGCTCAGGCGATCCTCCTACCTCAGCCTTTGAGTAGCTGGGACCATGGGCACACGGCACCATGCCCCGCTAATTTTTAAATATTTTTGTAGAGTTGAGGTTTCATTATGTTTCCCAGGCTGGTCTCAACTTCCTGGGCTGAAGCAGTCCCAAAGTGTTGGAATTACCGGTGTGAGCCATTGCACCCAGCCAGGCCTGTTCTTGAAAGAAGTGAAATCTGGCCGGGCGCAGTGGCTCAAGCCTGTAATCCCAGCACTTTGGGAGGCCGAGACGGGTGGATCACGAGGTCAGGAGATCGAGACCATCCTGGCTAACATGGTGAAACCCCGTCACTACTAAAAAATACAAAAAAACTAGCTGGGCGAGGTGGCGGGCGCCTGTAGTCCCAAGCTACTCGGGAGGCTGAGGCAGGAGAATGGCGTGAACCCGGGAGGCGGAGCTTGCAGTGAGCTGAGATCTGGCCACTGCACTCCAGCCTGGTTGACAGAGCAAGACTCCGTCTCAAAAAACAAAAAAAAGAAGTGAAATCTGAAAGGGAGTGTAAATGGGTCCAGTGACTGACAACCCGAAACATGGGCAGCTGACTTGGAAACAAAATAGAAAATTCTTCCTACTCTTGTACAGATTATAGCAAAGTGCTTCTCACTTCTGCAAGAACCTTGGTGGTAGTGGAATTCTTTTTTTTTTTTTTTTTCTTTCAGAGACAGAGTCTCGCCCTGTTGCCTAGGGTGGAGGGCAGTGGTACAATCTCAGTTCACTACAACCTCCACCTCCCAGGTTCAAGCCATTCTCCTGCCTCAGGCTCCCGAGTAGCTGGGACTACAGGCGCGCGCCACCACGCCCGGCTAATTTTTGTATTTTTAGTAGAGACAAGGTTTCACCATGTTGGTCAGGCTAGTCTCAAACTCCTGACCCCGCCCGCCTTGGCCTCCCAAAGTGTTGGGATTACAGGTGGATTACAGGTGTGAGCCACTGTGTCCCACTCGTAGTGGAATTCTTTGAGAACGTTTGGTGAAGTTACATGAGAAAATATTGCAGATGTTAACTGAGTGAGGTGTTATGCCCAAAGAAGGTAGGGAAGACCCTGTGATAGGTGCTTAAAAACATTATTGTAGTGTTTTAATTTTAAAATTGTATAGTATTAGAAAAACAAATTTCAAAGTATTAATTGCTTTTAGCTAACCTAAAAAGAGCAGTGCTTTGGCTGGGCGTGGTGGCTCACGCCTGTAATCCCAGCACTTTGGAAGGCCGAGGTGGGCGGATCTTGAGGTCAGGAGTTTGAGATCAGCCTGGCCAACATGGTGAAACCTTACCTCTACTAAAAATACAAAAAATTAGGCAGGCGTGGTGCTAGGCACCTGTAATCCTAGCTACTCGGGAGGCTGAGGCAGGAGAATTTGCTTGAACCTGGGAGGCGGAGGTTGCAGCAAGCTGAGATCACCCCACTGCACACTAGCTCAGGCGACAGTGCGAGACTCCATCTCAAAAAAAAAAAAAAAACAGGCTTTTAGTTTTGTCAAGATGAGGAGTAGGGAGGTAGTTATGAAAGGCTATAAAAAAATACAGCCGGGTGCTGTGGCTCACACCTGTAATCCCAGCACTTTGGGAGGCTGAGGCAGGTGGATCACCTGAGGTCGGGAGTTAGAGACCAGTGCCTGTATTTCCAGCTACTTGGGAGGCTGAGGCAGGAGAATCGCTTGAATCTGGGAGGTGGAGGTTGCAGTGAGCCAAGATCATGCCATTGTACTCTAGCCTGAGTGACAAAGCAAAGGAAGGCTGGATGAAGAGAGAGAGAGCCAATGCCATGTCTAAGGAAAAGCATTCTTGACTGAGTGAACAGAGAGTATAAAGCCTCAGAGGAGGGAGCATACCTAGGTAGCCCCCGGACCTGGTGAGGCTGGTGCGTGGGGCAGCCTCCATGGAGAGGAATTAAACTCGGTCTAATAAATAAATAAAAATAAAAAATAAAAAATTATATTCGTGGTTCCCCACCCTCCAAACCAAACCTAAACAATCTGCTCTTGAAAGAAATAGTTGATAAGCCAGACTTCATTAAAATTAAAAGCTTTTGTTTTGTGAAAGACCCTGTCAGAGAATGAGACGATGATCCGTGTTCTGGGAGAAAATATTTGGGAAAAAAAAAAAAAAAAGGTTAAAAAATTTTTTTCTCCAAAATATA
>NC_045447.1:13401284-13406829 GCF_002776525.5 Piliocolobus tephrosceles
TTTTTTTTTTTTTTTCTCTGAATGTACTGATTTTTAAAGAACAATCAGAGCCTAGTTGATGGCTATAATCGTTTCTCTTACTTTTTGAATACATTATAATGTGTTTTTTGTTTCTGTTTTTGTTTCAGACGGTTTCATGCCCTTACCCAGGCTGGAGTGCAGTGATGGGATCATGGCTCACTGCGGCCTCCAACCACTGGGCTCAAGGGATCCTCTCAAGTAGCTGGACCACAGGTGCATGCCAGTACACCTGGCAAAGTTTTTTTACTTTTTGTAGAGACGGCGTCTTACTTTGTTGCCCAGGCAGGCTGGTCTCACCTCCTGAGCTTAAGCAATCCTTCCACCTCAGCCTTCCAAAGTGCTGGAATTATAGGCGTGAGCCACCACTCTTGGCCTGTATTGTAATTTTTAAAAATCTTTGTCTGTTTCCTGTTTTCTCTTTTCTTGTTAGAGGTTCTTCAGATGTCTTGATATATATTTTGTTTGTTTGTTTTTCTTTTTTTTTCTTTTTTGAGATGGAGTTTTGCTCTTGTTGCCCAGGCTGTAGTTCCGTGGCACAATCTCAGCTCACCTCAACCTCTGCTTCCTGGGTTCAAGCGATTCTCCTGCCTCAGCCTCCAGAGTAGCTGGGATTACAGGCATGCACCACCATGCCCAGCTAATTTTATATTTTTAGCAGAGACGGGATTTCTCTGTGTTGATCAGGCTGGTCTCGAACTCCTGAACTCAGGTGATCTGACCTCCTCGGCCTCCCAAAGTGCTGGGATTACAGACGTGAGCTACTGTGTCTGGCCTACAGAGAACTCTTAAAACTCAATAAGAAACTGAACAATCTGATTAAAAAATGGACAAAAGGAAATTGCTGTCACATCATGCCAGTTTTTCAGAGTGGTTGTGCTAAATTTCATTCTCACCACCTAGGTGTGAAAGTGGAAGGCATATCACAATATGTTTTCCTCAGTTCTCACAATCTTGCAAGATGTGGCCCATGGACATGGACATGAACATGGAGATCGTAAAATGGAACTTCCAGATTATAAACAATGGAAGATAGAAGGGACCCCAGTAAAAACCGTCCAGAAGAAGCTGCTGCAGGAGGGCTTTGGGATTTATTGGGCTGCAATGAAGCTTAGAGATACGTGGGTGGCTTCGCAGAAATGTTTCCTTTGTTGGTACATTATTACAAAGATTGAAATGGGAATTTGCTGCATTTGTGGTAGCTGTAGGAGCTGAATATTACCTGGAGTCCCAGAATAAAGATAAGAAGCATCACTGAAGATAATACCGGGAAGTGTCATAGTGGTTTCTTAACTCTCTAAGATTTCCTTGCTGTAGCCTACTCACCTGGTTTGTGCCTTAAAGAATATTAGTAAGATATAATAAAGAAAAATACATACATATATGCCCCCCAAAATGAACAAAAGACACCTCATCAAGGAAGATATAGTGATGACAAATAAGCATATGAAAAGATGCTCTACCTCCTGTATCATTAGGGAAATGCAAAGTGAAACAACTATGAGATAACCACTATATACCTATTAGAATGGCCAAAATCCAGAACACTAACAGTACCAAGTGCTGATGAAGATGTGGAGCAACAAGAACTCTCATTCATTACTGATGGGAATGCAAAATGGTACGGCCACTTTGGAAGATGGTTTGGCAGTTCCTTATAAGACTAAACAAACTCTTACCGTATTATAATCCAGCAGTCCTGCTCCTTGATATTTACCCAAATGAGTTGTAAACTTATGTTCCTACAAAAACGTGTACACAGATTTTTATAGCCACTTTATTCATTGCCAAAACTTGGAAGGAACCAAGATGTCCTTCACTAGGTGGATAGATAAACTGTAATATACCCAGACAATGAAATATTATGCAGTGCTAAGAAGAAATGAACTATCAAGCCATAAAAAGACATGGAAGAACCTTAAATACATATTACTAAATGAAAGAAACCAACCTGGAAAGGCTATGTATGTATGATTCCAACTATATGACATTTTGGGAAAGGCAAAACTATAGAGACAGTAAAAAGATCGGTGGTTTTCAGAGGTTGGAGGCAGGTAAGTTTGAATAGGTAAAACTACTCTATATGATACTATAACGGTAGGTACATGTCATATAATTGTCAAAACTTATAGAATGTACAAAAGGAGTAACCCTAATTTAAACAAACTATGGCTTTTGAATGATAATGATGTGTCAGTGTATGCTTATGATTTGTAACAAACATACCACTTAGATATGAGATGTTGATGTGGGGAGGCTGTCTGGGGGAAGGGGCGGGGGTATATGGAAACTCTGTACTTGTTTTCTTTTCTGTTTTTTTTTTTTTTTTTTCCTTTCCATGGAGAACGAGGTCTCTCTATATTGCCCAGGGAGGTCTTGAACTCCTGGGCTCAAGTGATCCTCCTGCCTCTGCCTCCCTAAGTGCTGGGATTACAGGCGTGAGCTACTGTGCCGAGCAAGGGAACGCTGTACTTAATGCTCAATTTCGCTGTGAACCTAAAACTGCTCTAAAAAATAAAGTCTATTTACAGGGGTGAAAAAACACAATAAAAAATCTACTTTCCCTGGAGTTCTGTCTCAGTAATGATTATTTCCAGCCTTCTAATTGTTTAAGCCAGAAACCCTGAGTCATCCTTGATTCTTTACTTTCTCTTAACACCTTGTATCCAGTTGGTCATAAATCTAGCAGATGCTACATTCAGGTAACATGTGGAATCTATTTTCCCTGTTTTTTACTTTTACTATCCTGTCCAAACCAGTTAACTTTTACGTAGATTATTATAGAAGACACTTAACTGCTCTCCCTACTTACTCCTTTGTCCCCATTCCAACCCCAGCGCAGCCACCCCTCCACCACCATCAATCACTTTTCTCTCTTCTTGTTTTTTTGAGAAAGGGTCTCTGTGACCCAGGCTGGAGTGCAGTGGCACAATCTCAGCTCACTGCAGCCTTGACCTCCCGGGCTCAAGTGATCCTTGCACCTCAGCCTTCCAAGTATCTGGGACTACAGGCACATGCCACCATGCCCAGCTAGTTTTTGTATTTTTTGTAGAGACTGGGTTTTGCCATGTTGCCCAGGCAGGTCTCAAACTCCTGAGCTCAAGTGATATGCTCACCTCGGCCCCTGAAAGTGCTGGGATGATAGGTGTGAGCCACTGCACCTGGTCAGTTCGTTTTCAACACAGCTGACTTAAGATCATGTCAGTCTTCCGCTCTAGAACTTCTAATGGCTTCCTGTTACACTCAGTAGAAGCCCAGGTCCTTATTTTTACCACCAGTGACCTAAATAATTCTGTGATGCTCTCCTGTTTTTCTTCTCATTCAGTTAACTCTAAACACACCAGCCTTGATGATGTTTCTTAGACAGCAAGCATGCTTCACATCAGGGCTTTTGGTCTTCTCTGCCTGCAATATTGTGTCCCCATAGCCTTACCTCCTTCAGATTTTTGCTCAAAATTCACTTTATCAATAAGGCTTTCATACTATCCCTTTTAAAAATAACAGCACCTACTCTCCACCCCAGCACCCTATTCCCTCTTCTAGTGTGTCTGTTTTCTCTATACTTCCTTGATATCACTATCTGACAAGTTACTGTTAACATATTTTACTTATTTATTGTCTGTCTCATTCTATTAGAACGTAAGCCCCTTGAGAGCAGAGCTTTTAGCCTGTTTTGGTCATTGCTATTTACTTTGTATCTAGAACAATACCTGGTAACATACCAGACACTCCATAAATATTTGTTGCATTGAACAACTAAATATTCAATGTAGTATAGTGGAAAGTGGTAGGAAACTTGGATTCTAGATCTGTTGCTAAGATTAAGTAACATCTTAGTCTTATTTTCTGAGTCAAGCGAGAAATTTGGCATAGGTAATTTCTAATGCAAACCAGAATTTTATAATTCTGATGGAACCTTAGAGAACATCTTTCAGTATAAAGTTTAAGGCTCAAAGTTCAGAAACATTTTTTCACTCACCAGCATCTATTTTTTGCTTTTGTTTTTGTTTTTTTACGACAGTCTCACTCTGTCACCCAGGCTGGAGTGCAATGGTGCGATCTTAGCTCACTGCAACCTCTGCCTCATGGGTTCAAGCAGTTCTCCTGCCTCAGCCTCCTAAGTACAGGATTACCAGTGCCTGCCACCACGCCCAGCTGATTATTTGTATTTTTAGTAGAGATGAGGTTTCACCATGTTGGCCAGGCTGATCTTGAACTCCTGACCTCAGGTGATCCACTCGCCTTGGTCTCCCAAAATGCTGGGATTACAGATGTGAGCCACACACCTGGCCTGGTTTTTTGTTTTTTTGTTTTTTTTTTGAGACGGAGTCTCGCTCTGTCGCCCAGGCTGGAGTGCAGTGGCCGGATCTCAGCTCACTACAAGCTCCGCTTTCCGGGTTTACGCCATTCTCCTGCCTCAGCCTCCCAAGTACCTGGGACTACAGGCGCCCGCCACCTCTCCTGGCTAGATTTTGGATTTTTTTAGTAGAGACGGGGTTTCACCGTGTTAGCCAGGATGGTCTCGATCTCCTGACCTCGTGATCCGCCCGTCTCGGCCTCCCAAAGTGCTGGGATTACAGGCTTGAGCCACCGCGCCTGGCCTGGTTTTTTTTTTTTTTTTTTTTAAAGACAGGTTCTCACTCTGTCACCCAGACTGGAGTGCAGTGGTGTGATCTCAGCTCACTGCAACCTCCACCTCCCAGGCTCTAGCAATTCTCCTGCCTCAACCTCCCAAGTAGCTGAGATTACAGGTGCATGCCTCTACTGACCGGCTAATTTTTGTATTTAGTATAGACAGGGTTTTGCTATGTTGGCTAGGCTGGTCTTGAACTTCTGACCTCAAATGATCCACCTGCCTCAGCCTCCTGAAGTGCTGAGCTTATAGGTGTGAGCCACCACGGCTGGCCTGTTTTTGTTATTTTTTAAATGAGTGATGGATGTATTATATGGCAGGACCATGGATTTGTTTGTTAAAGCACCTGGGTGTTGCGGAAAATTCAACACAAACAGGAGCTAGCTACTCAGGGACTCAAGGCCAGAAGGATTCCAGGCCAAAAGGAGGATCTTGCCTTTGAGGTGCTATTTGAAGATCAGGAACTTACCCTAGGAATAAAGGCAAATCATTTTATTTTGTAGTTTTCTGATTTTTTGTATAATGTGTAGAAAATTAACAACTCTATTTCCCCTCATTTTCTTTTGGGAGCCCTTTTTTTCTCCTCCTCCTCCCATTGAGTTCTGTTCTTGCTACTGTGTAGCTATTGTTGTAGCTGTAACTGTTAAAGTGTTTCCCATGTATTAATGAGATTGTAGCATTTAGATTCCTTAATTAATGTTTAAAGTAATTTCATTATGCTTGTTAATTTCTCCTTTCTTGGCACATCTATCATAAAATCCAGTAAGCCTCTGGCAATAGTTCAAACTGGTCTCAGGTAGGAAGGAAGGTTCCACCTGAGACCTCCAGTTCCCTGTATTTAGCAGGGATGTATAATTCCTTTTCCAGAATGTTGGCGTGAGAATCATATGCTTT
>NC_045447.1:13411829-13412275 GCF_002776525.5 Piliocolobus tephrosceles
GCCTCCCAAAGTGCTGGGATTACAGGCTTGAGCCACCGCGCCCGGCGAGAATCATATGCTTTCTATGACAGTTTTTGGTTTGATTACTTTCAGTGGACAAATATTTTTGAAGTGCAAACATTTAGAGTTCCTTTAACAAAAAGAATGGCTTGGCCAGGCGCGGTGGCTCAAGCCTGTAATCCCAGCACTTTGGGAGGCCGAGACGGGTGGATCACGAGGTCAGGAGATCGAGACCATCCTGGCTAACACGGTGGAACCCCGTCTCTACTAAAAAAAATACAAAAAACTAGCCGGGCGAGGTGACGGGCGCCTGTAGTCCCAGCTACTTGGGAGGTTGAGGCAGGAGAATGGCGTAAACCCGGGAGGCGGAGCTTGCCGTGAGCTGAGATCCGGCCACTGCACTCCAGCCTGGGCGACAGAGCGAGACTCCGTCTCAAAAAAAAAAA